>NW_024884697.1:18600201-18849579 GCF_019232065.1 Centrocercus urophasianus
GGATGACAGGAAAAGGCAGGGGTGTAGCCAATTTTATTTCTGTCTCTATTTTTTTTTTTTTTTTTGTTTTTCAGTTTCTTTTTTTTTCCTCTTTTTTTTTTTTTTTTTTCTTTTTTTTTTTTGCAACCAAATCCAGAAACAAAAGTACAGTATGTATGGTAGAACAGCTCTTACATCATCAGTCAGGTAAAATAAATAGAGACAGAAATAAATTTGGCTACTCCCCTGCCTTTTCCTGTCATCCTTTTTGTTGTTGTTGTTGTTGAATAGAGACTGCACACCACTGATGAAGTCTCTTTACAAATGATAGAAGCTGAAACAGAAGAGCTGCGCTCATCAGGGAATTAGCTCCAAAAAGTATCCTCAGTATCCCTTCTTCACTAAGATATTTAGTGTTTTTTCATCATTGTGAACAGTGCATTCTTCTGAGAAATCCACACAGTATGTTAGTATTTCTTTTTAACATTCTTTTCCTTTTCCACCAGAATGGAGTCATGTCTGGACTGATGCAAATGCTGCTTCTGAAAGTGTCTGCTCACATCACAGAACAGCTGGGGATGGCCCCAGGAGGGGAATTCAGAGAGGCTTTCAAAGAGGTGCGATCATGAAATAGTTTTTCTGAGGTCAAATTTCTGGCCTTTTGCTTCCAGTGTCAGTAAATAAAGGCATTAGTTAGAAAGGGGCACTCCGTGGCCATGTTTTTGTTGAAGCCTATGAAGTGGTAAAAGCCATCTTTGGCTTCAAAAATATGAAGATTCATAGCCCTAAATTAGACAAAAGCAACTCCAAAAAGGCTTCAAGTAAGTGCTAATTTTGATGGTATTTGTTTCAGTTTATTCTGTTCTTGTTTGAATAACTGCTTTTGAATTTTGGGTGTGGATCCTGGTCGTACTGTTGGTGGTGTCAGGATTTCAACCTATGGAAACAAATCTGTCAGGATGAATTAGAGTTGGTTAGCTCTGTATGCTTTTCTGAAGTGGCTGTTTGAGATTGTTAAACAGGTATGCTTAGATAATTTTGTTCTACTGTTTTGTACTAAAATGTGTCAGCCTTAGTTACAGCATAGTCTCTCCTGACATTGCCTTCTGGTATCCTGCATCAGTTTTTGTTTCATGAGCTCCTCCTGGAATCGTGACAGACCAATAGGTTTGTGATCCTGACAAAATCCTGGTTAAAATCAAAACAACCAAAATCATTTTCCCTTGGATTTTATTCAGACCTGTGAAGATACTGAGCCACATCTGTTCATCTTAAGCAGTTCTAAGCAGGAGCTTTCTATCTCGGTAAAATAAAATTAAAGGTGGCATTATGACTCAATGTTTTGTACTCCTGTAGGAAGTTGTATACTCAAAATTTTGTTTACGTGGCCAAAATATTTCTTGCTGTCTAACTGTGACTTGCTGGTTTTTTTTGGTTAGTTTTATTTTGTTAAAATAACTTCAATCACATAATAAACATTATCTTAATAGTGCTCTACTGTGATACAGTATGTGTTGACTAGTAGTTTTTATCTTCTTTTCCAGGCTAGTAAAGTACCTTTCTGTAAATTTCATCTTGGGGACAGACCCATCCCTGTTACGTTTAAGAGGGCGATTGCTGCGCTTTCTTTCTGGCAAAAAGTCAAGCTTGCCTGGGGCCTTTGCTTCCTATCTGACCCAATCAGGTATGAATAAACATCCCATATGTTTAGCAATGAATTGTTCATCTCTTCTGTGTGGTAGGAGCCTGAAGTTCTCAAACCCAGACTGATGTGGTGAGACCTCACATTAGTGAGAGAGAGAAATATACAAACAGTCCTCCAATAGTTCACGTTTTTAAAAAGAAAGCTGGCTATCCTGCTACATTTGTTTGAATAATAGCATTTTGATTAACTCTAGGTCGTTGATCACTTAAAAGTAGATGATTTTATGCTGAAAATGAATTCTTAGTACTGCTGTGTTGATACTGTAAATGAAAGAGAGTAGAGCCTCATCATAATGGTTTCATTCAGATTTCCAAAGGACTTGGGCCTGCTGTACTAAGTCATGTGTAAATCAGAGCAGCCTGAGAACTGAATCCACATCATCTGCTGTCTGAGCAGATGTTGGGAACAAGAGAAAATGTTTGAAATCTCGACAGTGTGTCAAACTCTTAATGACCATGGCCTTTACGAGGGGATGCTGTTAGGTTACTGTCTCACAGTAGTACTTGTCAGACTATTTATTCCCTTGCTCAGTTTGGTTTCCGGTGCCCTTTAAAGAAACCACTGTGCCAAGTTTGCTTCCTCTTTGCTTCTGGACACCAGTAGGTGTGAAAACTTGCTTGACCTGGGTGGCAGCATGCCCAGCTGTCATCCTGAGTTCCATCTGCTCCCATCAGACTTGCCATGGTGGGAGGCTTGCCAGAAGCAGGTTTGCAGTGCGTGTGGACCCTGAATCTCTGTGCCTCTCGTGCTCTGTAACCAGAACTCTGCACACCTCATTGAAGTGATTGATGTCAATTCTTTCAGGCGCTTGAAGTGGGGCCAGGGCTGGAGCTAGTAGGGACAGCCAAGCCTTGTTTCTCAGTTCTAGCATTTACTAAATTGTTGTTACCTGTAAACACTTGCTACTTCATCTGTAAAATGTTGATCCTGCTTTCAATCCATTAACTGCAGTTCACGTGCAAAGTTTTGTTACTTAGGAATCAGATACCAATATGAAACTGTTGCCAGTTTCTGGGGAGAGCTGGAGGATGTGTTTCTCAGCAAATTCTCACATTCATGCTGATGTGATTTTTTGGTTTTCAACTGAAATATTAAGATAATTAACAATAAATTATCTTTATAACACAGAAATATTCTAAGTGTTGTCTTACAGTTGACTGATGTGCTACATCAATGTTTTAAAAATAACATGGGTAGGAATTGAAAAGGAAAGGTGGGTGTAATTAAGAAGCTGCTGGGGTAGGTGCTGCATAGATGAGTTCGCTTACTCATCACTATGAGATTCTACTGAAAATGGAGTAATAACTCTAAATCAGGTTTGTCAGCCTGTTTCCATGCTCTGTTGAAAGTTACCAGTGCCTTTTTTTGGTTGTCTGCTTTTTGAAGCATCCTTTTGATGTCAAACTTCAGAAAGTAAATAGATAAAAATTTTGGCATCGTTCTCCAGCAGGCAGTGATGCAAAGGCAGATGATTTTGTTGCCAGACTGTGACTGTGCCACTGCTGTGTCTGCAAACAGAAGGTTGACAGCACCCATTTAAAAAAGTAACAATAATACAAAAACTCATTAAATTTGCTCCTGCAGTTCTAATTTATTTCCAGCCCGTTTCTGTTCTTCCATTCAGGGAACTGATTAATAACTCACTGCCCTGCTGAAGACCTGTGATCGACACAAGCACTGCAGAATCCTTTCCACCCTTGCAGACTGTGCCTGGCAGTGTGCTATTTCCTTCCTTAAATAGAGCCTTCATGCGTTCAGTGATCAGATGTGCTCCTCAGGAGCTCTCTGTTGCCTTCTTTAGACTGAATATACAGTAAAAGTGGGGCACTGTGATAACTCTTTCCTTTGAAGCCCTGGTGCTTTTCTGCGGTTGTCAGCCTTTAAACTGGGAAAGGTGAATTTTTGGTTGAGCTGCCTAAAGGCAGGTGACCTCTGCTTTGCCTTTCTCTCACTGTAGAGGCATTGTTAAGAATGCAGCTTTTCAGGCTTATGCAGATTGTTCCTCTTTCTGAGAGGAGAGCTGTCTGTGCGGCTCTATGTGAATTACAGGTATAGCGTTGGATTCTTTGTATTCATCGGTTTGTCTGCACTGGGCTTTAGAAGTGTAACACAGATACTGAGAAAACGTAACCTTTCTTTCAGTAAAGATGACGTGGAAAAATGCAAACAGAAGGATTTACTGGAGCAGATGATGGCAGAGATGATTGGAGAATTTCCTGATCTTCATCGAACAATCGTCTCGGAACGGGATATTTACTTGACCTACATGCTGAAGCAAGCAGCTAAGCAGATAGAACTACCTCGGGCTTCAGAAAGTAATTGTTTTAAAGCAAATACCTTAATCAGTGTGTTCTTTGTGTGCTGGTACATATCCCAGCTCTCTGTGGGAAGACTGTGGGGTTCTGTGTGTTTATCCAAGACAGATGCCGCATATCACAGAAGATTGCAGTGCTTGAAAAGTTAAGGGGCATATGACTCCCCTACTGCAACCTCCTGTAGAAGAAATCTCACAAAGCAATAGACTGTTAATTATGATTCTTTTCTCGCTGTGCTGTTTAGACCTGCAAAATACTGATTAGTCTGACAGCTTCTTCAAAAGGCAGGCGTCTGGCATTACAGCACAGCATGGGACAGTCTAGACGTGCATCACCTGTCTCGCTATCTCACCAAATTCATTGTCACCCGTAGCTGCTTAGGCACAGATTTCCTGCTGAACTAATTACTTCTAATTTTCAGTATTCATCTCAATAAGCTTTGCTTATTATAAATTGGGCTCCTGGGAACCCTGGTGATATGCAACAAGTATGAACTCTGTGTGTTTCAGCAAGGCATAGGCATACTGAATATTTCTCCAGCCTTCACAAGTATTTTACTGCCGTGTGCAATCTGCATCCCCTTTGTGTAAAGAAATGTGTGTATATACGTGCACACATGCATACTGAAGAAAGGGTTGCCTTCTTTTCGCTGTCTTGTTTATAAGTGCTTCAGTGCAGACCTCTGACACTGTCTCCTGATTGTAAAAATAATGTACTACTTCTTGCACTTCCCTTGTCTGCTATTACTTCAACGTTGACTTGGTGAAGCTTCACCAAAAACATATTGTTAGTGCAGGTAATGTAATCAAAGGAGGCATAGAATCATTAAGGCTGGAAAAGACCTCTGAGATCATCTAGTCCAACTGTTCATGCATGCATTCAGTCATTCAATCAGAGGAGCAGACTGAAAAGTAAGTTTCATTGTTATTCTTTGCTGGATCATAAGCCACAAAGAAGAATTGTGTAGCGAGTCCTTTGTTCGTTGTTCTTCTTGCCTTTCTTTAATTCTACCTGAAGAGCAGAGTTTGTGAATCACAGGTTCATTGAATGCCTGGGAAACTGAATGGGTTTTACATGTGTTGCAGAGGATTTAAAATAAAAGATGGGACTGCAAATGACAAGAATGTGAATGCATCACCTGACTGACAGTCCTCTGCTGCAGTGTTTTACTGAATGAGACAGTGCCAGAGGTGGTTTTCCTAAGCTGCATGTCACTATTATTATTACCTCATGACACATTACCAATTTTCCCAGTGAGGGAGAGGTAATCCAAAAAGTTTTGGGATTAATGCATCAGTTTCTCCTGAATGTTGGCTGGTAGATGGGAGGTTAGGGTGAGAACTGCGCTGTGTTGTGGTGGAACCAGCTACCCAGCTGTTGCACTCTAACAGCACAGGTTTTGCTGTTTCTTGCTGAGGCCAGGTCTGTAACAGCACCTCTGTAACAGGGTCAGGTCTGATCTCAGGCCCTGTTCTCTGGCTGTCCATGGCTGCCAGCCTGTGCCTTCCCATTACTGGGATTTATGCCAGCTGTCCAAAGCTGTGAGCAAAGCTCCTCTTGGGAGAGAGCAAAGGCCAGGGCCGTACCCCATAAACAGCACAGAAGCATGACCCACACAGGGTGGGGAAGAGATGGATTTGGAGGCTCAGCAGAGCTTGCATCTGGAGGCTGGAATGTGAGCCCTAGCCAGTTCTGCTTACTGGAACAAACATTTCCTGACAATAAGAAGTTATGCTAAAATTTGAGGGGGAAAAAAAAAAAAAGAGGAAGAAAAGCAACAAATTAAAAACATGAGGCATTGGGTGAGACATGGAATATGTGTAATTTTTGATGCGTAGTAACGAGTCTCTGCTGCTTCGAAAATGCTGTCTTGTAATCTTGCACGTTACCTGTTCATTTGTAGCTTGAAACTGGTTCTTCTACAAATGTGTTCCTTTGTTTCCATCTCTTCCCTAGCTGAACCTAGGAAATACATCCCTGCTGTTGTAGTTGGTGTGGTTGGGATGGGTCACGTACCTGGAATTGAAAAGAACTGGAACTCTGACTTAAACATTCAGGAAATAATGAGGTATGTCATCCTTCCCCATGTCTTGCCATAGCAGCTTCACTTGCTCAAAGTCAGCAATGATTGGTTTGTTTGGAGGTTTCTTGGTCTTTTGTCACAGCTTGAAGAAATGCCGCTGCTGCAATTGCTGTCCTGTCAGCTCACTGACTTGCTGTGCCGACTGCGTACAGCAAAGGAACAGAAACTGCCAAAGGAAAGGAGTAAAACCAATAGATAGTGGTATATTGAGGAAAGGTGGGGTGAGAAAATGCCACTGTCTGGAGGAAAAAGTCTGTCAGTCTACACCCAAAGGCTTTTCAAGTGAAAATTCAAATGTGGTCTGTATAGAAAGTGACCACAACAGGCTTCTGGCCTAGCATACTTCAGTGTGGGCAGTGTTCAAGCCACACATTTTCACTCCAGTGTAACTGATAAAATAGGTGTATGTGCTTTACAAAAGAATAAACTGTTCAGACTGTATCCTGTAAAGCCACAGAGGCTGGGACTTAGCAAAACGTATGAGGGATTACAGTGTGACCTGTTAGTATGGGTAGGGCCTGCAGTGCTTTAGGACAACTACGTGGAAGAGTTACCAGTATCTTTCCTAAAAGCTGAGCATTGCCTTAACTTCACTTTTTAAAACAATATAAGGCAAATTATGTTTGAAAGATTACTATGCTAAGATTCTTCTCATTGAAATCTTTCTCGGTTCGTGCTGCTGCAGTGCAGTTGCAGAGCAGTTGCATCTTTGTGTTAGTGATTGCCATCTACTGCAAGGCTGGAGTTCTTCACATTTCTACACGTTAGGTCTTTATGTGTTGCAAAATGACTTTGGAAGTCCTCTGAATCAAAACGTGCGCGTTTCTCAGATGCCTGTTTGTTCCAGCTCTGCAGATGTTCACCACTGTTTTATGTCTCTTTTGCCCCAGTGTGCCTCCTCCATCAGCTTCAAGTAAGATTTTCAAATTTGTCATAAAAGCAACAGTTTTTGGACTGATGGGTTATGGCTGCTACCGAATAGGTCAAAGGACGGTTCAGTTTATTCTCTCGATGCCAGCAGCACAAAGCTATCTTCAGAAGCTGACAGAAATAAGGTCTCAGCATTGAACGTAAGTGGAGGCACAACGTGAAGAAAGTGGCTGAGAAAGGCGACGGAGGCAACAAATGTGAAAGAAGAAGGAAATGAGGATTCTACTCAGAGGCGATGGGTGCGGAGCAAAGCTGAATTGCTGTATAATAAAAGATTTGATACTGAATTTACACCAGCTATGATCTGATGAATAAGTTTGATTCCTGGTGCGTTGCATGAAACCACATGATTCCAGATTGAGGCAAATGTAATACGTGCACAAATATATATTATATATATCTATACGGTGTGTGTATATATAATATATATTAATAATGATGTAGTACAGACAGCTTAAAGAGTGTATGCTCGTGACTTTTTTTCCAGGAGAACAGAACACCAAGTAACCAAATTGGCTGCATCTGCTGTGAAATTCAGGGACACTTGCTGGAGTGATTGATTTTCTTTCCTCGGGTATAATAATACCTAGCGGTCCTTTCTGGTGCCAGACACTTTACACGTAATGCAGAAGGGCATCTTCTCAATGTGTGTTTTATACTTAAAAACATTTAGGCTTTTTAAAGACTTGAAAGCTTTCCAAAAATGTCAGAACTGTACAGGCAGCTGTATGTTCACCACTCGGATTTCTTTACAAGCCTTACTGAAGAACGGAAGCGCTGCCTTTAGATTGCATCCCTCCTTACCACCACCGGTTGAATTGTCTTCTGTGTAGAGAAGGTAGAGCCACGCCATCAGAATGCAATGTGTCAGATGTTTACAGGACACTCTGTTCCTTTAGATTAGGTTATTTAAAGTGTATTGTTTAGCCAAATCCTGCTGGATTCAGTATTGTAAATTTGAGACTAGAACTACTGTACAGGTTTTGTTTCTCGGACCTTTCGTTATCGGGTCAAGAAGTCTGGAATTGATCGTACCTGCTCCTCATTTTTGATACATGAAAATATTTTATTTATCAATGTAATTTCTCAGTGGATGAATATTTTAATCTATTTAATAGAAAAGCAGTGTTCAACTTAGTTTTTCAAACTAGCGATAGCATTTTATTTGGGTTACCTGCTATTTATACATAGAATAATGGGTACATCAGACTGCTGTGATTTTTAAGATTTTCCAGAACAGCCATCTGTCACCCATCTCTTTTATCATTTGGGCTGATACATAATAGGAGGTTTTGGTACCATTTATACGGGATTTTCGATGATTGTGAAGTGCCCTCTGCAATCAGCTGCTCCCAGTTCCGCAGTGCAGACAGCTTTGATTGGCATATCAGAGTTTTAACCCGATGTATTTCAACGGAGTCCCATTTGCTCCTCAGGCTCATATACAGTTGCTCACTGATTAAAGTGGGGTTTTTGTTTTTACTGATTTCTTTTATGACTGAAAGATGAGAACCAGTGTGCGAGGCAAGAGGAGGAAAACAACACGTTGTACTTTGTGTTTCCTTGCTGCTTTCAGTTGGTTCAATAAAATCAACAGGCTGGGTGAATGTCAAACAGCAGGGTGAATGTCCAGAGCCTTGTGCTGGAGGTCGTCCCACAAAGCCTGTTGGTGGCTGGAGGCCTGTATGTGTACCTGCCAGGCCCTGCTCTGTGCTGGCAGTGGCTTTGCTGGGATCCGGTCTGTCCATGCAGCCCGATGCTCTGCTGCCTCGCACTCTGCAAATGCTGTGTGTCCCCCTGCAGCAAATCCCTGAAGTACGTGTTCATCTTCAAACCTATGAAATCAAACCCAGTCCTGCACTTAAGACAATGCATGGTGTGTTTCTGGATCTGGGCCTTAGAGCTGTGCAAGGAATAAACCTGAGCAAATGAGAATGGCAGCAATTCATACTTTGTGAACACAAAAATGTGATGGTGATACAGAGTGGGATGGAGTCAGGTCCTTCTTGTTTTCCATCAGTCAGTGCTTGAGGAGCCCCCAGCCGTCTCTTGTGAGACTGAAAACCACATTGATGATCTTTTTAGAGAAGACTGGAGTGACTGCCTCCATTCTGCTTCCTGACTTTTTTTGTTAAGGTTTAATGCATTGTTTACAGCTCGGCAGTCCTATTTGAATAATTCTATTCCATGTTACATACATTATTAAGAGATGAAAGCAGAAGCTTGACCTCCTTCTTCTCCTGGCTCTCCTGACATACCAAAATATTGTTGTTGTCTTTTCTTGTTTTTGTTTTTTTTGTTTGTTTTGAATTTGGTTTTGTTGGCTTACTTTTTTTTTTTTTGAGGTCTTTTTAGCTGTTAGAGTTCAAAATATATCGATGTCTTGCTTTAAGATACCTACTGATCTTTAAGGTATCTGCAGATATTGTGAAAGCTCTGTAGATCTTTCATATCTGTGCTCAGGTAATTTTACACAAAGGAAAACAAATCTAAGGTAAATTTTAGACATGAGCCTTAAACTCGGGTGGGACTAATGCTAGACAGTTGTCATGGAGCATTGTCGCAGACTTGACATCTATGCTGTTTAGAAGTGTAAGCTGTCCGCTTGTTGATCAGCCATTATCAGCAGTTACTATCTTGAGTCTTTGTTTCACTTTTTCTTCTTTCTTTTTAAGCATATCATCAGCAGATATGAAGGAGGCTGTCTGGGGACAGAACCTGCAGTTTCTCCTCGCTGTTGCAAACTGGCACACGTATGCACTGTTTGCTCAGTGGCACTTGAAAGCCCGATGGATTTGCAGTCCTGTCTGTCAGTCCTGCGAATCCAAACCCGACTGCTCAGTGTTGTGTATCTGATGTGTTGTACTGTCTGTGTAACAATCAGTGTTTTAGGTCCATTCTTTTCTGTTCTAGTCAGTCCTCTCAGTGTTAGAGCATCCTGTAAAACTTAACTCTGTTGAACTGTCCCAGCCCTGCCTCAGCCTTACGAAGCCATACTGTATTTTTTTGGTGACATGTACATCTGTTTCATGCGTTTGTACATGTAATGTAATTTGAAGTATTTTTAACAATGTGTGCCTTTACTCTAAAGTGATTTAAATCAAACAGCAGTATGTTCTATGATATAAAAAAATAAAATATTTTAGCCACCGTTTCTGTTGAAGGCATTTATTTTCCACATTAATTAGTATTTCTGAGAACAAACGCTGGTTACGTAGATCTGGTACACAGCATTTTGATAACCCAGCATATTTTTCTGAGCAAGAGCTGCAGTTGGAGCAAACACTTCCACTGAGGGGCATCTGGCTTTGATAATGAAGTAAGAAAACCACTTTTTCTGCTCCTGCACTTTTCCATTGGAGAAAAGGCTGCATTTCCCTGTCTTACTAAACACATGGAGACTAACTTCCCAATGGGAGAAGCATCTAAAGTGATAGTTCACAATTAGGTATGGAGGATGGTTGAGTTTTTTTGGTTGTCTCGTTTCTTTCCGTCTAACTTCTGTGGTGCCTGGTTGTGCCAGGAGCTGACAGCCTTAGTCCCAGCCCAGCAAGATGCTTGAGCACCTGACATCGGCCACAAGCAGTCCCTTCTGTTTGCAGGGCTGTTCTCTGCGTGAGAATCAAAGACAAAATGAAAAGGTGTTGAGTCAGTAGCAAAACATTCAATCTTCTGCAATTGAGCCAGGTAAGACCACTTCTTTAAAAGGAGGAAGGAGAACTGTTACTAAAAGATCCTGGTTTTGTGCTGTAAGCTACAAGTAGGTAGCCAAGTGGATAACTACCACTTGTCAGTCAGCACGCCGTGCCTCTTGGTTAAGTGTGCAAAGCAAAGCTGTCCACGTGCACTTCTGTACTCCTTGATTCAGCAGAAGCCTCCAATGCTTTGAGCTGTGGTTTGGCTTAAATTGTGAAATGCTGCTGAGAGTGGCAGCTGCTGTGTCAGGGACTGCCCTGCTCCGTCAGCCAGCTGGCCAAGGTTGTGTTTATAATGCATCCTTTTCCGTACTCAAACAACTTAGAAAACTGATTTAGTGGTGAGCTAACAGTGCCTAAATGCCCCCCTGGAAGCTGCTCCTGTTTGTGTGCTTTGAGAAACATTGAAGAAGCTCTGGCTGGGAAACATCTCCAGTTATCCCTGGGTGCCAGGCAGAAGTGGGAGCTACACGTGGAAGGAACACTTGCCTATGAAACTCAAAGGTCTTGAGTACACATTTTCCTGTTTCTGAGATGTTAATAAACTTTCATTTTTAGATTTGAGTGTTCTGAGAGTGACTTTATTGTGAGATGAGAGCTTCACTTTTTAGTATTTGTAGGAGCAGGGTCACTTTTCCAGCTGTGAGTGACGGACCGAACTCAGTGCGATGCCAAATGCTCTGCAGTGTGTTGAAATGTGTGCTGAAAAGGTCAGCCACATACCACGGTGAGCTTAGAACAGCTGACGTCTGTCTGGTGCCTGCTCAGGTGGAAAAAGGCAACCACGTTTTTATTTCTATTCTCCCAGCAGCAGCAGCAGGCATCCACCAGCAGCTCTTCTGTGTCAGGCTGTAGGATTGGGGACGGGGGAGGGTGAAGCAGCTGTTGTGCACAGCACTCCTTGCAGATGCAGATGGGTTCGTCTAATCATCTGCTTGGCTGCTGCTTGTCTTCTGTGTGCTGCAGTCTTACCCAGGGGGAGCTCTGGGGAGGGGGTGGCAGGAAAGAGGGGGCTGCCCTTATCCCTAGGGGTATTCACGTACCACAGGAGGGAAAGGGATGGGTGGGGGAGGAGAGTGGTAAGACCTTCCCCTCAGGTTCTGCTCTGGCTTCTCAGGTAGCTCTGAGCCAGGGACTGCTGTGCAGGCACCCAAGGGGAGGCTCGAGGTTTTGTCTATCCTTTGCAGTACCGCCCCTGGGCAGCTCTAATGAGACTGTTCTGAGGGGAAAAGTGCATGCTTCCACTTTCATGTGTGGCATCCAAGATATGTGGTGCTTACTCACGAGGATCGGTGCTTGACATGGAGGAATTAAAAAAAAAACACCACAGGTTTATTTGTAGCATTATTTCAGTTTACTTAGGATGCATCCCCTCCAAAGCAGTATTCTGGTAATATGTCCCTGCTTTTGGCTACAAAGGTGATTTGATTTTGCAAACTGGACAAAGGAATGTAGGGTGCCATTTTCATGAGGGTGTGCTGGTCATTGACACACTGTGTCTCTGCAGCCAGCGAGGGTCCCACCTGTCAGCTCCAGCAGGGGTCAGAACCTCGGTCATTTGCCACGAAACAACTGCTGAGGGTTGCTATGCACCGCCACTCAGTGTGCTCTGATTTAACTGGAAAGAAAGTACAAGTGAAAGTTCAGTGCCATCTACCGACTGCACGCGGGGTGCCTTTGAATATCAGTGAGTATGGACCTGAGGATATTCTTCAGAGTAGGTTTAGTGCATGAACCTTGGAGAGGGCTGGGCTTTGTCCATCACCAACAGGTTGCCCAGCAATAGCTACAGCAGCACAGAGGGGCACCCTGAACAGAGACTTGCGTGCAAAAAGTGTGATTATTTTGCCTCTAGGGTACTTCATGAAAAATATAGGATCACACTGCTAGAGAATTTCCTTCTTATGCTTCACTTTTTTTTTCTTTCTTTTTAATAAGACCCATTACCCTCGGGTAAGACCCAACCTCCAGGAAAGTCCCAGCTCTTCTCTTGCTCTCCTTGAAGCTGCTATTCTCCATAAAGCTGCTACCACTATTGCTGAGGGACTGCTGTTCTCCGAAGGGAGCTGGAGACTCTTTCTCACCAAAAATCACACGTGCTGTGCCCAGCCTGCCAGGCTTCCAGTGCCTCTCTGACCTGAGACAGAATGGGACCCACGGGAATCACAGAATCGTAGGGCTTGGAAGGGACCTCCAGAGATCATCGAGTCCAGCCCCCCTGCCAAAGCAGGTTCCCTACACCAGGTCACACAAGTAGTGTGTCCAGGCAGGTCTTGAGTATCTCCAGAGAAGGAGACTCCACAACCCCCGTGGGCAGCCTGTTCCAGTGCTCCGTCTGCAGCCTGGATGGTTTCTCTGTTTGGGGAATTTCAGCCTCACTGCTCTACACTGAGGGATTTCCGCACACAGGTGCACTCATCACAGCACTGCTGGATATGTGTATCCAGGCCTCACTGCCCTACACGTGCTCCCTGGGACACCCAGATACACTGGAGGAAGGCTTGTGGCACCCAGCACTTCTGCAGCATGGGCCACACTCACAGCTTGCGACTGTGTCAAGCTTTGGCTCTCCCTTGTTGGAGCAATTACTCAAAATGTACTTGAGGCAAACTGTTTATTGGCTGATGAACACAACTGTTTATTGGCTGATGAACACACTACAAGGAAAGTGGGAAAACAGAAAAGTAATCAATAATCTTAAGTAACACACCAGTGACTCGGCGACATAATTACACAGAGCACTACGCACAGGAAGTTACAAGCAGATCTTGGATCCATGCAATCACACACACCTCCAGCAGCAACTGCTGGGAATAGGTTTTCACAGAACTCTGATTTAGCAGCAATTTATGAACTGATAATACCTTTAAGATAAATCACAAGATTATTTGATTATTAGTAGCACTTAATCAGCATTTAATTATTAGCCAACTTGACACAAAGATTCAATAGCACATGCTACAATCAAATACAGATGTCTAGTTGAAGATTTGAGAATGGTGAGGTTGACTTGAAGGGTATCCAGTTCTGAAGTCAGTTATGCACACAAGGACCTTTCTCCTGGTGAATTACCTGCTCCTCATTCATCAGCTCTCAGCAGATGAGGCCATCTGTCTCAAAAGGGCTCCTCTTCTTTGATGTCAGTCAGCAGCAAGTCATAAGAAGTGTACTCAGAGCAGTGTCCCAGCTCAGGGGAAGGTCGAGGACCACAGCCTGCTGCTGTACAGTTCTCACACCTCTCAGATCAGACAATGATCACGAGCCCAACTCTGCACTTGAACAAAGGTGAAAGCACAGTGGTGGCCTTTGCTGAGATCGCAGTGGTCTGGGGGTGCACCACTACACCAAGCTGCAGTTGTGTTCATGCTGAGGGGCAGGCATATTCCCCCACCCCAACCCAATGGGAGCCTTGTCAGTGGCTCCAGACGTCCTCCTGTGCTTGTGCATAGGTCAGCACTACTACCAGCTGTAGGTGTTGGCACTCCTGCTGCTGGCAGACCTGTCCTCTGCTCATCTCTGGTGGGTCCCAGATCTCATCCTTCATTCTTCAGCATCCAGGTCCTTTTTGCCACTCTCACATTGCTGCTCCCACACTCAAACAACCTGCACCCAACCTCCTCCCTGTATGGGAACTGCTGAGTCACAGCCTGAACCTCTGAAGGATCACCTGAGGCGAGCCGTGAGTCAGCCAGAGGAGCACTGGTGAAGGCAATTCAGCTGTGCTGCCGGAAGGGGTGGAGCCCGGCTGCACCCCTCCTAGACCTATTGAAGAGCTGGCTACCAGTGGGGAAGGATCTCATCTGGAGATCCCTCCTTCTGGTGCTTTCTGTAGGTGAGCCTAGCATACAGGTAAGCTCTCCATTTATTCTCTTGTTATCTTAGTCTACTTTGTCTAACTCTCTTGTTCTTTTTTGTGATTATAATATCTTAATGTCCATTGATTATACACTCCCCATCTGTCCCAGCTTTGCTACAGGCATACTTGCGTTTTTTCTGAGACCACCATTGATGAAACATCAGCTTTACAAAGTGCTACAGGCAGGGACACTGCTGTAGGCAGCCTGGCTCCCCACCTCACCTTGTTTTCCCCTTGGGTTAACCTCATCTGATTATTAGACAGCTCAGACCAAGCACAAATTGCAGCTCTCACAGCGCAGAAAGTGCGCTGTATCCTGGGCCACGTCAAAAGAAGTGTGGCTAGCAGGGCGAGGGAGGTGACCCTGCCCCTTTGTGCTGGTGAGGCCTCACCCAGAGTACTGCATCCAGATGTGGAGTCTTCAGTACAGGAGAGACATGGACCTGTTGGAGTGTGTCCAGAGGAGAGCCACAGAAATGATCCAAGGGATGGAACACCTCTCCGATGAGGACAGGTTGAGAGCTGGGGCTGTTCAGCTTGGAGAAGGCTCTTGGGAGACCTGAGAGCAGCCTTTCAGTAACTAGAGGGAGGTAGAATAAAGAAGCAAATGGACTCTTCAGCAGGGTCTGTTGCAATAGGACAAGGGGAAATGGTTTCAAACTACAGGAGGGAAGATCTAGATTGGATATAAGCTTTTTACCATCAGTGGTGTGGCACTGGAACAGGCTGCTCAGAGAGGTGGTTCAATCCTTGCCCCTAGAGACATTGAAGGTCAAGCTGGGCAGGTCTCTGAGCAACCTTATCTATCTGTAGGTGTTCCAGTTCATTGCAGGAGAGTTGGACTAGATGGCCTTTAAGGTTCAACTCAAATGATTCTATTATTTCTTCTTGGTAGCTTTCATACCAGAGAGCCTCAGTAGAGATGCCTCTTTCCCACAGCTCTGCTGCAGGCTGCCTTGAAGCCTTCGCTGCACAGGGCCGTGTGCTCCAGCGGGACTTCTTGCTCACAGCCACCCCCTGGTCTGACTGACCTTCTCCAAGGACACACAGACCACTCTGGAGGCTCATCAGCTCATTCCCTTCCGGCTGGGAACCACCACGACTGTCAGCACAGCAGCATGTGTGAGATGTTCAGCTAGGTATGTAAGCACATTCTTTCCTTTTGAAACAAGCAAAGCATTCACAGAAGGATAAAGACCACTGTCATAATTAATAGCACTAAGTCATCCTCCCACTTTCCTGCTACAGGTGAGGGAGCACATACAGCAGCTGCACTCCTACTTATTACAGCGGGGATCTGTCTGTCCTAAAAGCCCCCTTCAGACACTGAAAGGTTGTAATGAGGTGTCCCCAGAGCCTCCTCTTCTCCAGACAGAGCAACCTTGCATACAGTTTGCCTTGTACATCATTCAAAAGTTCCTGTCACTTTCATACATTGAACCACAGAATGGTTGAGGTTGGAAGGGTCCTCTAGAGGTCATCCCACTCAACAGCCCTGGTAAAGCAGGGCCAGTTGTCCAGGACCATGTCCAGACAGCTTCTGAATGTTTCCAAGTATGGAGGCTCCATAACAACAAGGAGCACAACTCGCATACATATGGGTTACACTCTGGATGTATTCTACAACAGCTCATGTCTCTCATGTCAGTTCCCTATTTCTTTCGCTGTGTTACAGGATGTATGGGAACTACTGAGTCATGGCCTGAACCTCTGATTGATCACCTGAGGGAGCCATGAGTCAGCCAGAGGAGCACAGCTGAAGGCAATTCCGCTGTGCTGCCAGAAGGGGTGGAGCCAGGCTGCACCCCTCCTAGACCTATTGAAGAGCTGGCTACCAGTGGGGAAGGATCTCTTCTGGACATCGCCTCTATTGGTGTTTTGTGATGAGCCCAGCCAAAGGGTAAGCCTCCCATTTTGTTCTCTTTTGTTATCATTGTCCACTTTGCCTAACTCTCTTGATTATACTGTAACATCTTGATATCCATTGATTATACGCTTGGCGAGCCAGGCAGGAGAAAATAACATCGAATGGCGATTCCACCTGCCATATAATCCAACGAGGGCAGGCCTCATCGAACGTTATAACGGTATTCTTAAGGCTGCCCTGAAGACAGACTCCCAGTCCTTGCAGGGGTGGACGAAAAGACTGTATGAAACCCTGCGGGACCTGAATGAAAGACCTTGAGACGGCAGACCCAGTGCCCTGAGAATGTTGCAGACATGGGCCACCCTGCTTAGGATCCAAATTACGGGCACTGATCATCACGTAAGACCCCAGATTGGTAACGAAAATAATCTTCTGCTCCCTGCCTCTGAGAATTTAGAGCCGGGTACCCATAAAATAAAATGGCCTTGGAAGGTGCAGGTAGGACCCAAGTGGTGTAGCCTACTTGCACCTTGGGGGAGACTATTGGAGGTGGGAGGCTCAGTAGTCCCTCCAGTAATAGGTACATCGCCTACTGATATTGTGGTCAACACTCTGATCTTTGTTGCTAAAGGGACCCCCATCCTGTCCCTATGGCAGATCAGGACACCTCCCTTGGTGCCTGATATCGTTATGCAGCCGCAGATATCCGGCCAAAAGGTGTGGTACAGGCAGCCAGGACGTGCCCCAGTACAAGGGGAAGTGTTGACCCAGGATAGAAATACGGCTTGTATCTTGCCCTGGAGAGCAGACCTTCCCCTCCTGGTACCTGTAAAACATCTGTATTACTCCCTGTGAGCCTTCAGGACCACCGGAAGGAACAAAATGCCATCAAGTGTTCCAGTGTTGCTGACAGATCACATACAACACCCGGTGGTGGTCTGCATGGGACTGATGGAACATAGAACGGACCTGCACCTCAGGACCTCATGCCTCCAGTCACATCATCGAGCACTGGCCCATAGAAGAATATAGACATCCACTGATCATCACTCGTCTTGAATTGTACCAACACACGTTGTGATAAAATTGTATAAGCATCGTGATATACTGTATCTCTGTATTAGGGAAAGCTTACCCTTTAGTTAACCTGATCATTGGTTCATGCCGTGAAGGGGTGGAGTGTATGGGATCTACTGAGTCACGGCCTGAACCTCTGATTGATCACCTGAGGTGAGCCATGAGCCAGCCAGAGGAGCACAGCTGAAGGCAATTCTGCTTCTTCTGTGAATGAAGAAGACCTATTTAAGAGCTGGCTACCAGAGGGGAAGGATCTCTTCTGGAGATCGCCTCTATTGGTGTTTTGTGGTGAGCCCAGCCAAAGGGTAAGCCTCCCATTTTGTTCTCTTTTGTTATCATTGTCCACTTTGCCTAACTCTCTTGATTATACTGTAACATCTTGATATCCATTGATTATATGCAGGATCAATTAAAATTTATTTTCAGCCATTTCTTCTTATCATCCCAAATCAATGTTTGTGGCTGTTTACAGCATGATTTTAGTTTTGGATATGCTCAGTTTCCAAAACCAAATCTGCACCATCTGAACAATTAAGAGCACATCAGACAATATAACTGCACCCATTAGTATTGCAAAGGCACTACTTGCATCCCACCCAATGTCTCTGACTGACCCACTGCAGGGGAGCTGTTAGGTCAGAGCTTAAAATGGTGACTGAGCACCTGGTGAAGGGCTGTGGCTGCCCTAGGGAGCACAGGCAGATTGTTTGCACCTGTGCTCCCCAGGTGACCAGAAAGGTTGTGTTGGAAATCTAAATGCCCCTGACTGAAGAATGATCCTGGGATGGAACAAAGCATTCTGACTGCTTTAAGGGAGCTGGTATTTGTGGCTGTAGGTTTTGTAGAGGAAGCTGACCTTGGTAGTTCATTTTTTTTATTATTATTTTTATTTTTATTTTTTTTTGCAAACAGGTGTTCCACTTGAGCTCTGTATCATGCACTGGCTATGCAGGTACAGCAATGCAAAAAGCCCTGCAGACCCTGGGGAAAAATCAAAGCAGGAGAGAGGCTGTGGTGTGGAGGAAGGAAAAGTACGCTTTGAAGCAGAGGATGCTCTGCTGGCACTGCCTATCAAATCCACTGCCACTGTGTTCCTGCTCTCTCCTCTGGCAGCTTGCTGTCTCTCAAGTGTCGGTAAGTAAGAATGCACTTGCTTAGGGAGCTTCTGCTTCCCTTATGGGGATTATCTAAAATGGATGTGTGTGTGTGTGTATGTTGAATAAAATCCATAACTCTCTGTGCTGCTCTGAGTGTACATTTTGCTTGCCTCTGCTCCTGAGACGTCCTGCCTCTCAGATCCAAACGTACCCTGAAACATAACTGGTGATGAGGATGGGATCCGACTGCCGAGATGTCGGTGGGTTGGGGGTAGGCACTGAGAGGTTTGGTTTTTGTTGTTGTTTTGGGTTTTGTTTTGTTGTTCTTGTTTTTTTTTTTTTTTTTTTTTTTTTTTTTTCTTCTCACCTTTTTTCTCTCCCTTCTTTAAGATAGGGATTAGGTGATGGGAAGGTCTGCCCCAGGATTGCACTGCTATAGGGTTGGGTACCTTTAAAGAGTCTCTTATTGACGTGGCAAATCTGCAGCTTGTGTTAAGTTTTTGTATGTTTGTTAATTGTTACTTTTGTGGCTGCAGCAGTGTGTGTGTGTGTTACAATGCATGAAAGCAATTCACACATTCCAGACATGGAGCAGCTGGTTGAGGAAACTGCGGAGGGGACTTGTTGAAAACAGTAGTAAGTGATGAATTGGAGAAGTGATTGAAAGTGTGGAACCCTGGGATCTGTGAAAAATAACAACTGAAGCTCCCATCTTGCTGGGGGATATTGGTTATGGCTCTCCCTGAAGGAATTTGGCGTGCAACTGTGCCTTGAGGGAGCTGCAGATTCTGTCACCGAGCAATTTGAGGAGGGCCTGACTGCCCACTGCCATTAATATCTTGAATGAACTACAGGCCTAAACCACATTTGGTGAAAGACAAATTCACAGTGTATGTTCCAGAAAACAACACTGTGAAGACTCAAGTTGTTATTTACAGAAGTCATCCCTCCTGACTAGACAACAACAGAAAGGTGAAAAATGCAGTGATACCTGGGTCAGGGATCAAAGACACCTGGATGGTCGAGATAAACCAAACCAACCATTCAAAACAATGAATCTCCAGCTGAAGCTGGGAGTGAAACTGGTAAGATGGACAGCTGTAAGGGTGGGTGGGAAAGCTTTAAAAAAAAAAAAAAAAAAAAAAAATTGTGAAGATATATAAGTGATGTGAACACTTGTAATAAAGGACTTGGATCGTTCACATCTGAGTCCATGCATCAGATGTTGCAAATGCTGCCCAATGTGGGGCAGATCTTTGGCTGGAACTCAAGAACAAAAGGAAAGTTTATGGTCTCTGGAAGAGTGGGCAAGCTACTTATGATGATTACAAGTATGTAGTGAAGCTGTGCAGGGAGAGACATTGTGGTGCTGGAGCAGGCCCAAAGGGCAACAGGGTTTGTGAAGGGCTTGGAGAATATGTCCCACGAGGAGAGACTGAAGGGACTGGAGCTGTTTAGTCGGGGGAAGAGGTGGCTGAGGGGAGACCTTATTGCTCTCTTCCAATATCTGAAAGGTGCTCACAGCGAGAGTCGGGTTGCTCCCTTATCACTGGTGACGGGATGAGGGGAAATGGCCTTAAGTTGCTCCAGGGTAAGTTTAGGTTGGATATCAGGAAACACTTCTTTACAGAAAGGGTTGTTAAGCACTGGAATGGGCTCCCCAGGGGGTGGTTGAGACACCATTACTGGGTGTGTGCTTTGGATGTGATGCTCAGGGACATGATTTAGCAGAGGGTGGTTAGAGTTAGGGTAATATGGTTAGGTTGTGGTTGGACTTGATGATCTTTAAGGTCTTCTCCAACCTGAGCAATCCTATGATTTTATGAAATCAACCAGAAGCTGAGCAAGCCTGGGCCAGCAGCACCGCCCAACTGAACTTCGGAGAGATTGTTTGGCATGTGCCTGCAACGTTCTGCAGGACTGAAGGAGAGCAGTTGGGAACTATACGGAGTTCAATAATGAAGGAGCAACAAGTAAATCTTGAAGTATTATGGTTAGTTTTAACATTTCAGAATCAGCTTTGTAGGAATCAAATGTTGTTTCTGCATTAGAATTGGATAATATTTTATTTCATGGTCTCTGCTGCCATAGTTCTTTGTGAGAGTCTTTTCTGCATTAGAAACAGTGTGACCAGCAGGAGCAGGGAGGTGATCATCCCCCTCTACTCAGCACTGGTGAGGCTGCACCTCAAGTACTGTGTTCAGTTTTGGACTCCTCACTACAGGAAAGACATTGAGGTCCTGGAGTATGTCCAGAGAAGGGCAACGAAACTGGTGAGGGGTCTGGAGCACAAGTCTTATGAGGAGCGGCTGAGGGAGCTGGGATTGTTCAGTCTGGAGAAGAGGAGGCTCAGGGGAGACCTCATTGCTCTCTATAACTTCCTGAAGGGAGGTTGTGATGAAGAGGGATTTGGCCTCTTCTCCCAAGCAACGAGCAGGACAAGGGGCAATAGCCACAAGTTGTATCAGAGGAGGTTTAGGTTGGACATAAGGAAGAACTTTTTCTCTCAAGAGAGTGGTCAGGCACTGGAATGGCTGCCCAGGGAGGTGGTGGAGTTGCCGTCCCTGGCAGTGTTCAAGACGCGTCTGGATGACGTGCTGCGTGCTATGATTTAGTGCTTGTGGTGGCAATGGTGATGAGGAGACGGTTGGACTGGATGATCTTATAGGTCGTTTCCAACCTTGTAATTCTATGATTCTATGCTTCTACTTTACTTGGGGGGGGGTCTCCTGATGGTTTGCATCACTTATCCTCTGGATAAACCTTCCCTAGAAATGCATGCTCAGTAAATAAGAATATAATGTGTACATGTATACATGCATATTTTATCATACTCACTGTGAGAATATATTGCATGAGATTGATCAAACCAGAGAACAAGTCATGGCATGGCCAAGGAAGTGCTGGAAGAGACATCAGAAGGCCTGGCATCATCCCCGTCCACCCCCCCATGCTATTTGCTTAACGAGGACTTTGAAGAAAATCACTGTATCAATATGACAAGAAGAACACTGAGACATCTTGAAAACAACAGGATGGCTACTGACTGACACCAGATAACACACCGATTAACAAATGTAAACTTTGATAAGATTTGAACCTGGAGTACCCAGCTTATGGCGAAACGGGAGAGGGATGGGAAAGGGGGAAACAAAGCACAGAAAGCTGTCACTGAGTCCTTAGGGGTGCTCCTGCTTGCGGGACGCCCGCCATTGCAATCGCGAATAAAATCTGCTCTTATCAGAGATACCGTCCTGACAAAAATTATTTGGGTATTTCTAACAGTGTGTATCTACTTAAGCATTAGCAACTTTTCCTAATCGGATAAGTGTCATGGTTTTGTGATTTTTTTTTTTTTTTTTTTTTAAATTTTTTATTTATTTATTTATTTATTTATTTTGTTATCGGTATTCCACATCATAACATCATGTGGGGCACTGAGAGTTTAACTGATAATGCTCAAGTTCCGGGTACCTGTTCAGAAGAGAAGAACTACATTCCCCAGGGGGCTCTGCGGTCACAGAGGAGATACAGCTCCTGGCAAGGTCATCTGATGCGCGCTTCTTCATTGGCTCTTCTTCATCAGCTCTCCTTCTGTCTCCCTGCTACTCAACTGGACTGCGTGTCTCACCTCAGCATTGTGGTGAGGCCTGTCCACCTTTTGGACATTCTCTCTCTCATTAGATTTTGATTTATTAGCTTCAATTCTGATTATATTGTATTATGGTGTGTTATCGTGCATTCCGATACCATATTTAGTAAATTAGATTGTTTCACCTCAGATTGGTGCCGCTGTTTTTAATTATTTTGGGGTCCCCTGTTTCCCTTTTCCGGAGGCGTGGATCTGCAGATCCCTCCTCCCTGCTGGTCACAGATCCCCGCCTGTAAACTGCTGACATTCTCGGTGGAGAATGTGGGCAAAGGCTGCTTTTTAGCTGTTGAGAACGAATCTCTCTGCTCCTAGAGAGCTTTGTTGGGTGAGTGTATCTGTTTCACAGGTGCTCTCTGAAAAGGTGAGCTTGAAAGTCCAGGAGGACCGCCAATATTCTGGGGTATCTGTAAACTTTGAGCCTTGCTATCTTGCATCTGTAAAGGAAAAAAAAAAAGCTTTCTCTTCTAAAACTGCCTTTCTAGGGACTGCATGCCACTGTTTCTTCTTTTTTGATGCTCAGAACATACAGTTCACCACTTTGCTCTGTGCAGCTGTAGGTATATACAGTGGATTGAAAGCACTGGCAGAAATATGTACCTGGTATGTTCATACATCGTGGCATACAATTCCAGAGATAGCTGCTAATTTTACAGGACTGGGGATTTTTAAGCAGGTTCCCAGTCTCTCCTTTGAATCCTTTATGCAGTTTTTGAATGCTCACCTGATCGCAGTGTTAATCTCCCTGAATTTACTATTCATCATTTCGCTCAGTATTTGTATTTATTGTATTTTGAGGAAGCCCTCCCCAAAACCGGAGAATACTGAATGGCAGGGAGTGTGGAGAGGTCTGGGAGAGACTCTAGACAGATGGACATCTTCAGTGTCATGGAATTTCACTCCAGAACACCTAAAAGACCCCAAGAGCTTAAACAGCTATTTGAGGCAGGAATGTTGTGGCTCGGGCAGATCTGAGGAGGCACAAATGATTTGGGGCCTGGCTAATGCTTATCAGGCCTTATTCAATACTATCCTGGAGAGAGAGAGAGCTTGTGAATTGAGAGAGAGTCTGAGAGCTGAAAGGGAGAGGTGGCCAATGCTTTATCTCTACGCTGACTCATGGCTGGTGGCAAATGCCTTATGGGGGTGGTTGCAGCAGTGGGAACAAAATAACTGGCAAAGAAGGGGTAAACCTATTTGGGCTGCTGTGGAAAGATATTTTTGCTACGGCGACTAGCTTCAAGCAGGTAAAACTGCAGTGGGCAAGGGATCTGGAGTAAAGGAAAGCGACCAAAAAAGCTCTTTTTCAGACTTTTGGAGCCAGCAACAGCACCAGGGGCGGAGCTGACACTGCCTGCTCTTAATCTCTGTAGACTGACCTTGACCCATTTGCTGTGTGGATAAAAAGAGACCAGGGATACACAACACAACGCAGAATGTGTGGAAAGCTGCTCTGACCACCTAGGGTGGAGGCAGTCAGCATGTGAGGGCTGCCTGCACTGCCCATTCAGTAAGGCAGCAGTGGCAGTGGAGGCTGTGTCTTGTGTCAGCATGGGTGAGTGCTCTTGTCTTTTTCTCAGGTGACTGGCTCTCCTGCTGACAGGCCCTGACGCCACCACTTCAAACATGGTCCTCACCAGGAAATGTGCTTCCCACACAAAGACTGTGGCAACCCAGACAGAGGGTCTGCTGAATAATGTGGTGGTTCAGGTCTCTGGCTGCTGGGAGTGCCTCAGGCTGCTGCTGCTGCTGGGGGAGGATGGGAAGATGCCACTTGTGTGCGGTGTGAGCAGCTGGATGAGCTGCTCAACCTGGTGGTGGAGCTTAGGGAGGAGGTAGATAGACTGTAGATCATCAGAGAGTGCGAGCGGGAGATCGACTGGTGGAGTGACTCTCTACAAGAAAGGCGCAGAGATTGCACTACCCAGACTGAGGGAGTAATGGACCCTCTCTCTCATCATAGTCAAACAGGGAGAGACAGCTTGAGAGGAGAGGAGAAATGGCAGCAGGTCTCAGCCCGGCATTGCAGGCAGCCCCCATCCCGACCTACCTCGGTTCCCCTGGTCCCTCTCTGTAACAGGTATGAAGACCTGAAACCAGAGGGAGTGGTGAGTGATGATGATGTGGGAGCGCTGCTGCCAAGCTGGCCTAAGGTGAGGCGGTCAGCTCCACGTTTGAAGACTGCCTCCTCCAAGAAAGAAAGGAGAGTGGTAGTTGTAGGTGACTCTCTTCTGAGAGGAACAGAGGGTCCAATATGTCAGCCTGACCCTACCTGTAGGGAGGTGTGCTGCCTTCCTGCGGCCCGGGTCAGGGATATTTCTAGAAAACTCCCCAGCCTTGTCTGCCCCTCTGATTATTACCCTCTATTGATAGTTCAGGCCGGCAGTGATGAGATCCCTGTTAGAAGCCTGAGGATTATAAAAACCGATTTTAGGAGACTGGGGAAGTTAGTTGAAGGAGCGGGCATACGAGTAGTGTTTGCCAGTATTCCTCTGGTGGCAGGGAAAAACACTGAGATGACCAGGAAAAGCCATCTTATAAATGCATGGCTGAGAGGCTGGTGTGAGTGCAAAAACTTTGGATTCTTTGATTGCGGGACGGTCTACTGGGCACCTGGCCTGAGGTCTGCTGATGGGAATTGCTTGTCTCCAAAAGGGAGACGGATACTTGCCCAGGAGCTGGCAGGACTTGTAGAGAGAGCTTTAAACTAGATAGGAAGGGGGAAGGGGACAAAGCCAGGCCTGCTAGAGAGCAGCCTGGGGAAGTGGTATTGGGATTAGGTGAGAGGCAAGGGGCTCAGCTGAGGTGCGTCTACACTAACGCACGCAGCATGGGCAACAAACAAGAAGAGTTGGAAGCCATTGTGCAGCAGGCAAACTATGACCTAGTTGCCATAACGGAAACGTGGTGGGATTGCTCCCACGATTGGAGCGCTGCAATGGATGGCTACAAACTCTTCAGGAAGGATAGGCAAGGAAGGCGGGGTGGCGGTGTGGCTCTCTACGTTAGGGAATGCTTCTATGCTACTGAGATTATGACTGGGGACGATAACGTTGAATCCCTATGGGTAAAGATCAGAGGAAGGTCTGACAAGACAGGCACCCTGGTGGGCGTCTGTTATAGACCTCCAAATCAGGATGAAGAAACAGACAAGGTATTCTATAAGCAGCTGGCACAAGCTGCACAGTCACCTGCCCTTGTCCTCATGGGGGACTTTAACTTCCCTGACATATGCTGGGAGTACAGCACAGCACAGAGGAAGCAGTCTAGGAGGTTTCTGGAATGCGTAGAGGACAACTTCCTGATACAGCTGGTCAGAGAGCCCACGAGAGGAACTGCCCCACTAGACCTGCTGTTCACAAACAGGGAAGGTTTGGTGGGAGATGTGGAGGTTGGAGGCTGTCTTGGACAGAGTGACCATGAAATGATAGATTTCTCGATTCATGCTGGAGCCTGGAGGGGGAGTAGTAAAACTGCTACCTTGGACTTCAGGAGGGCGGACTTTGAATTGTTCAAGAGACTAACAGGGGGAGTCCCCTGGCATTCAGTCTTAGTGAGTAAAGGGGTCCAAGAGAGCTGGTTGCTCTTCAAGAAGGAAGTCTTAAGGGCGCAGGAGCAGGCAGTCCCCCTGAGCTGCAAAATGAGCCGGCGGGGAAGAAGACCAGCGTGGATGAATAGGGAGCTATTCCTGAGGCTCCGGGAGAAAAAGAGAATCTACCGCCTGTGGAAAGAGGGACAGGCCACTCAGAATGAATACAAGGAAGTCATTAGGATGTGTAGAGGTGAAATCAGAAAGGCAAAAGCCCAGCTTGAATTTAACCTGGCCACTGGGGTGAAAAGGAATAAGAAACTTTCTTAAATACAGTAAGAGTAAGAGGAGGACGAAGGAGAATATCCACTCTTTGCTGGATGAAGCTGGGAATGTGACCACTGAGGATAAGGAAAAGGCAGAGGTTCTGAATGCCTTCTTTACATCTGTCTTTAAAAGTCAGACCAGTTATCCTCAGGATACCCCTCTCTCTGACCTGGTAATCTCGGCTGGGGAGCACACTAACCCCCCTGTGATTCTGAAAGAAACAGTCAGAGACCTACTGCTCCAGCTGAACTGTCACAAGTCGATGGGGCCAGATGAGATCCACCTGAGAATGCTGAAGGAACTGGCGGAGGCGATAGCCGAGCCGCTTTCCATCATCTGTCAGCGCTCCTTGTTGACTGGTGAGGTCCCAGAAGAGGCTTGCCAATGAGGGCCAGGCACAGAGAGTGGTGGTGAATGGAGTCAAATCCAGCTGGCGACCGGTTGTGAGTGGTGTTCCCCAGGGGTCGGTGCTGGGGCCTGTCCTCTTCAATATCTTTATTGATGACCTCGATGAGGGCATCGAGTGCACCCTCAGTAAATTCGCAGATGACACCAAATTGGCTGGAAGTGTGGATCTGCCTGGGGGTAGCGAGGCCCTACAGAGGGATCTGGACAGGCTGGAGAGCTGGGCTGAAGCCAATAGGATGAGTTTCAACAAGGCCAAAAGCCGGGTCCTGCACTTCAGCCACAACAACCCCAGGCGACGCTATGGGCTTGGGGCGGTGTGGCTGGAGGACTGCGTAGAGGAAATGGACCTGGGGGTATTGATTGATGCTCGGCTGAACATGAGCCAACAGTGTGCCCAGGTGGCCAAGAAGGTGGCCAATAGCATCCTGGCTTAAATCAGAAACAGTGTTGCAAGCAGGAGCAGAGAGGTGATTGTTCCCCTATATTCAGCACTGGTGAGGCCACACCTCGAGTACTGTGTCCAGTTTTGGGCCCCTCACTGCAAGAAAGATATTGAGGCCCTGGAACGTGTTCAAAGGAGGGCAACAAAGCTGGTGAGGGGTCTGGAACACAGGCCATATGAGGAGAGGCTGAAGGAGCTGGGAATGTTCAGCCTGGAGAAGAGGAGGCTCAGGGGAGACCTCATTGCTCTCTATAACTTCCTGAAGGGAGGTTGTAGTGAGCTGGGGGTCGGTCTCTTCTCTCGTGTCATTAGCGATAGGACCAGGGGGAATGGCTTCAAGCTATGGCAGGGGAGATTCAGGCTGGACATGAGGAAGTATTACTTTTCAGAAAGGGTGGTCAGGCACTGGAATGGACTGCCCATGGAGGTGGTGGAGTCACCGAGCCTGGGGGTGTTCAAGGAAAGGCTGGATGTTGTATTGAGGGACATGGTTTAGTAGGAGCTATTGGGAATAGGTGAACGGTTGGACTGGATGACCTTTTAGGTCTTTTCCAAATTTGGTGATTCTATGATTAAGGGTGCTCCTGCTTGCGGGACGCCCGCCATTGCAATCGTGAATAAAATCTGCTTTTATCACAGATACTGTCCTGACAAAAATTATTTGGGTATTTCTAACAGCGTGTATCTACTTAAGCATTAGCAACTTGTATGGGAACTTCTGAGTCGTGGCCTGAACCTCTGATGGGTCACCTGAGGTGAGCCGTGAGTCAGCCAGAGGAGCACTGGTGAAGGCAATTCAGCTGTGCTGCTGGAAAGGGTGGAGCCTGGCTGCACCCCTCCTAGACCTATTGAAGAGCTGGCTACCAGTGGGGAAGGGTCTCGTCTGGAGATCCCTCCTTCTGGTGTTTAGTGGTGAACCCAGCATATTATCTCCATTTATTCTCTCTTGTTATCATAGTCCACTTCGCCTAACTGTCTTGTTTATTTTGTGATTGTAACATCTTGATATCCATTGATTATACAACCTGGTATGTTCATACAACGTGGCATACAATTCCAGAGACAGCTGCTAATTTTACAGGACTGGGGATTTTTAAGCAGGTTCCCAGTCTCTCCTTTGAATCCTTTATGCAGTTTTTGAATGATCATCTAGTTGCATTGTTAATCTCCCTAAATGTATTGCTCATCATTTCACTCATATTAGTATTTATTATATTTTGAGGAAGCCCTCCCCAAAACCGGAGAATACTGAATGGCAGGGAGTGTGGAGAGGTCTGGGAGAGACTCTAGACAGATGGACATCTTCAGTGTCGTGGAATTTCACTCCAGAACACCTAAAAGACCCCAAGAGCTTAAACAGCTATTTGAGGCAGGAATGTTGTGGCTCGGGCAGATCTCAGGAGGCACAAATGATTTGGGGCCTGGCTAATGCTTATTGGGCCTTATTCAATACTATCCTGGAGAGAGAGAGAGCTTGTGAATTGAGAGAGAGTCTGAGAGCTGGAAGGGAGAGGTGGCCAATGCTTTATCTCTATGCTGACTCATGGCTGGTGGCAAATGCCTTATGGGGGTGGTTGCAGCAGTGGGAACAAAATAACTGGCAAAGAAGGGGTAAACCTAATTGGGCTGCTGTAGTTAACTGAATGGGCTGTGGCAGTCGCCAGGATCCACAGGGGCCCCTTGGAAATCCATGACAACAAATGTCTTGAAGATAAGAGAGAAGAACAGGTTAGACCAAATAAGGAGAAAACAAGACATGCCATATGTCCATTGGGCAGAGATAACTGTACTTAGGGTGATTAGTAGCCGTAAGGTTTGTGGAAAGCTTTAAGAAGGGTGTGCTGCTTGCAATAAAGGCCATTTTGCCGCTCACCACATTGGTGTCATGAAAAGCATGTGAAATTGACCGGGGCTGTTGGAACACTTCACAAAGAGACTTTAGCCAGTGTCGCTGAAACAAAGGCAACAAATGGTGCCCCATGTGAGGAAGTCCCAACTGTGAATGTGTGACAGCTGGCTGCGTGGCGGATGCAGGAGCCTGCTGTGGTAAGGCGGTGGAAGAGCTGGAGAGGCTGATCCCCTGGGGCTGAGAGCAGTACTGCAAAGTTATCCCACCATGATACGCTGGTGGAAGGTTGCGGAGGGTCCGATTTCCCTGGGTGACGATGGAATCCATCATTAAGGTACTGTATCAAGCTTGTAAAACTTACTGCGGAAAAACTGCCCCTTGTAAGAAGGAGATGGCCGTGGTCCTCTCTTTTCACCTGTGGAAAGATATTGCTGCCCGAATAAAGAATATGGTTATAAATGTGTGCCACGTAGATGCTCATATGCCCAAGAAATGGGCTACAGCAAAATAACCATCCAGTAGACCGAGCTGCCAAAATTGAGGTGGCTTGAATAGACCTGGACTGGCAGAACAAGGGTGAATTATTTCTAGCTCGATGGGCCCATGAGACCTCGAGCCATCAAGGAAGAGACGCAACATAGAAATGGGCTAGAGACCGAGGGGTGGACTTAACTATGGATGCTATTGCACAGGTTATCCATGACCGTGACACATGTGCCACAATTAAACAAGCCAAGAGGATGAAACCTCTCTGAGTGGAAGGGCGATGGCAAAAGTATAAATATGGGGAGGCATGGCAGGTTGATTATATGTATGGGAACTGCTGATTCATGGCCTGAACCTCTGACTGATCACCTGAGGCGAGCAGTGAGTCAGCTAGAGGAGCACAGGTGAACCTGGCTCCACCCCTCCTATACCTATTGAAGAGCTGGCTACCAGTGGGGAAGGATCTCTTCTGGAGATCGGCTCTGCAGGAGTTTTGTGAGTGAGCCCAGGATAGGGGTAAGCCTTCTATTTATTCTCTTGTTGGTATCATAGTCCGCTTTGTCAAGCTCTCTTGTTTATTTCTGTAAGATATTATTCTTTTACATCATTTTACAGCATCCCAGGGTCCTGAAAGAGCTGGCTGAGGTGGTTGCCGAGCCGCTCTCCATCATATTTGAGAAGTCATGGCTGTCAGGTGAGGTCCCGGATGACTGGAGGAAGGGTCACATCACTCCCAATACGAGAAGGGGAGCAGGGAGGACCCGGGGAACTACAGGCCAGTGAGTCTCACCTCCATGCCTGGGAAGATCATGGAACAGATCCTCCTGGACAACATGCTCGATCACATAAAGAATGAGCATGTGATCCGAGACAGCCAGCACGGCTTCACCAAAGGAAGGTCATGCCTAACTAATCTTGTGGCCTTCTATGATGGAGTGACGGCATTGGTGGACGAAGGGAAGGCGACCGATGTCATTTACCTGGACCTGAGCAAGGCCTTTGACATGGTCCCCCACCACATCCTCATCTCCAAATTGGAGGGAAGTGGATTTGATGGGTGGACGACCCGATGGATAAGCAATTGGTTGAAAGGCCGCAGACAGAGGGTGGTGGTCAATGGCTCTATGTCCAGGTGGAGGCCGGTAACAAGTGGTGTCCCCCAAGGGTCTGTCTTGGGACCGGTGCTCTTTAACATCTTTATTAATGACATCGATGAGGGAATTGAGTGCACCCTCAGCAAGTTTGCTGACGACACCAAGCTGAGTGGTGCGGTTGATAAGGTGGAAGGAAGGGATGCCATTCAGAGGGACCTCGACAGGCTGGAGGGCTGGGCTCGGGTGAACCTAATGAGGTTCAACACGGCAAAGTGCAAGGTTTTGCATTTGGGCCGGAAGAACCCCAGGCACCCGTACAGGCTGGGAGGAGTGGTCCTTGAGAGCAGCTCGGCAGAGAAGGACCTGGGGGTCCTGATGGACGAGAGACTGAACATGAGCCAGCAGTGCGCTCTGGCAGCTCGAAAGGCAAATGGGATCCTGGGCTCCATCAGGAGAGGGGTGGTCAGCAGGGACAGGGAGGTGATTGTCCCTCTCTACTCGGCTCTTGTGAGGCCCCATCTGGAGTACTGTGTCCAGGTGTGGAGCCCTCAGTACAAGAAAGATATAGAGATTTTGGAAAGGGTCCAGAGGAGGGCAACTAAGATGATCAGGGGGCTGGAGCACCTCCCCTATGAGGACAGGCTGAGGGAGTTGGGCTTGTTCAGCCTGGAGAAGAGAAGGCTGCGGGGTGACCTCATTGCAGCCTATCAATACCTGAAGGGAACCTACACCCAGGAGGGGAGTAAACTCTTCAAAAGGGCTGACAACAGCAGGACTAGGGGAAATGGATCCAAGTTGAAGGAGGGAAGATTTAGGTTGGATGTTAGGGGGAAGTTCTTTACAAGGAGAGTGGTTAGGCCCTGGAACGGGCTGCCCAGGGAGGTTGTGGATGCCCCATCCTTGGACGTGTTCAAGGCCAGGTTGGACGGGGTCCTGGGCAAACTGATCTGAATGTGTATGTTTGGTGGCCCTGCTAGGCAGGGGGGTTGGAACTACATGATCCTTGAGGTCCCTTCCAACCCAGGTGATTCGGTGATTCTGTGATTCTGTGATCCTTGTCTCAAAGCTTGCTGGGGACACAGATGACCAAGTCCAGGCAAGCCCTGAGCAAAGGTTGTGAAATCCTTTGTCTGGGGGACAAGATGGACAAGGCTGGGGCAAGGAGAGAGAGATGAGCTGCAGCTAAATAGCTGTGAAGTGCTCCTTTGTGTGGACTTATCTCAGGATGATGGCCATCTCAGGGGGTACTCAAATGACTCTTGCTCAAGGTCCATCCTTGTCAGGTAGGCAGGAGAACTGCCTACGTGCGTGCTGACAGACTTCAGGCCTGCTACCTGAGCGCTGCTGCTTCCTCAAGGATTGGCTCCGTGACTGCCCCCGCTGCGTCTGCCTCGGACCTTCAAACGCCGTGCAACAGAACGCTGCTGGATCCTGGTGGTGGCTATCCCCGCTTTACACAATTCTTGCATGTTTCCTATCTTTTCTACCACCCTCCTTCCCTTCCCTGTCTCCCTTGATTAGGTTTTGTAATAAACTGGTCGGACCAACATATGAACTGTTGTTTCTTAATCTCATGCCGGGTATACAGATATTAAAAGAACCTCATCTTCCCCCTGTAAATTGGAGCAGGACAATTTCATAATTATAACATCTTAATACTCATTGATTATACAATTATATCACCGTGCCACAATCGCACAGTGGTGTTATGTGCTTACTATGGTAAAGGCAACCACTGGGTGGCTTGAAACATATGCAGTACCCCATGCTACTGCCCAAAATACCATATTAGGTCTCAAGAAACAAGTCCTGTGGCGACATGGCTCCTCAGAAAGAATTGAGTCTGATAATGGGACTCATTTCAAAAAATTCTCTTGTAAATACTTGGGCCAAAGATCATGGCATCGAGTGAATTTATCATATCCCCTATATGCATCAGTTTCTGGTAAAATTGAATGCTACAACAGGTTGTTAAAAACCACGTTGACAGCAACGGGTGGCAAACATTTAAGCACTGGGAGAAGCATTTGGCACCTTTTGGACGTTCTCTCTCTCTCTCATTAGATTTTGATTTATTAGCTTCAATTCTGATTATATTGTATTATGGTGTGTTATCTTGCATCCCGATACCATATTTAGTAAATTAGATTGTTCCACCTCAGATCCTTGCTGTTTTTAATTATTTTGGGGTCCCCTGTTTCCCTTTTCTGGAGGTGTGGATCCACAGATCCCCCTGGTCACGGAACCAGGCTGAACCAGGTAACTGAACCGTAAACCATTGACAATAAGCAACGAAAATGAATTTCTAAAAACTGGTTTCTCTCTTGATGGAGAGCTTTGGGACAAAGTTGGCACAAAACTCTGGGAGGAAACTGTCTTCAGCTCTGGGGGCACCATTAGTCTCTCTCGCTATTTTTTTTGTTCTATTCTTTTTCCTTGCTACAGGTGTTATGCTCCTAGAAACAATGTTTGGATAATCCTGGTTCCACTGATGGGGAACAACACTCTTTCACTCCAGAACCTCCCAGGCTTGCCCAGCCTGACAAACAAGGAAAATGAGGGTGCATTCCTGCCATACATCGAGGAGACTCCAGTTCTGGCTCCTCAGGAACTCTGGATCCTGGAGTTACTATATGCTGGCTGCTGTTGGGCCATTCCAAATCCATCCATAGCCACCTGAATGAATTACAAGACCTTGCTGTTCAGCTGTGGGAGTCCTTGCGATAGGATCCTTCTTCAGATTGGGACTGGGGATGGGGACTGCTGATAAACATGATACTGATGAGTTGTATCTTGGGCCTGATGTCCTGTCTCTGAGATCCAAACAAACCCTGAAACTGGGTGGACACAGGGTGGAGACACCCTAGGCTCATGTAAGGGCCAGACACTGAAGGGAGTGCATCTCTTGAACCTAGGCTTCCTGAGAAGGAATGCTGCATAGCCAGAGATCCCCTTCACCAGTTGGATGAGTTCAACTCTTCTTTTTGTGTATGACTATTTGCCTACCTGCAAATATTTTGTCTGGTTTCACTATGAACCTGTCAGAAGCAATTTTGCTTATTTGTGAGTGGAACGTTTGGGATAGTCAGCAGGATCTCAGGGAAAGCATTCAAAATTTAAAGACAGAAATGGCACTCTTGAAGAATATTCCACAATGGTTTGGGTGGGGGAAATCTAATTCCATTGAAAAGGAATAACCTGGACACATCCAGGGATGTGATAAGGAAGGCTAAAACCCACCTGGAGTTGGAGATGGAAAAGAAAATAAAGGGTAACAAGAAGGGTTTTTAACGTATGTCAAAGTAAAGGGAAGACTAATGTGGGTCCTCTCCTGAACAATGGGGGCTGCACGTTTCTTAGACCTCATGTAAGGGCTGACTGCCACTGCAGAAGGATCTCTTTCTGGAGGTCCCTCCCCTACGGAATTTCCTCTGCAATCCTAGCTCCTTGGAGATGGGTGAGTGATCTTTTCCCTTCCTTTGTAACATCCTTTCATTGCACCAGTCCTTCTGTCATTATTTGGGTGAGTCAGCCAAGCCAAAACATTAAAATGACCTTCTTACGGGATATCTTTAAGTGGGTTAAGGAGGAGAACATCACCACCCTGGACAAAACTTCACAAGGACATATCCCAGGATTTCTGGGATTGTCTTGAATCACATTATGAAATAATAAGTTCATAATAAGCTGGCGGAAGTCACTGCCGAACCTCTCTCCATCATCTTTGAGAGGTCTTGGATAATGGGGGAGGTCCCTGAAGACTGGAGGATAGAATGTCACTCCAGTCTTCAAAAAGGGTAAGAAAGAAGACCTGGGTAATTATAGGCCTGTCAGCCTCACCACTGTCCCTGGAAAGGTGATGGAATAGCTGGTGCTGGATGTCATCTCCAGACAGCTGGGAGAAAAGGAGGTTATCAGGATTAGTCAGCATGGGTTCACCAAGGGGAGGTCATGTTCGACCAACTTGGTGGCCTTCTATGATGTTGTCTCTGGCTGGGTGGATGGGGGAAGAGCAGTAGATGTAGTCTACCTTGATTTTAGAAAGGCATTTGATACTGTCTCCCACGACATCCTTATAACAAAGCTGAGGAAGTGTGGGATAGATGAGTGGACAGTGAGGTGGGTTGAGAACTGGCTGACTGGCAGAGTGCAGAGGGTCGTTGTTGGCGGTGCAGAGTCTGGCTGGAGACCTGTAACCAGCGGTGTTCCTCAGGGGTCTGTGCTGGGTCCGGTCTTGTTCAACATCTTCATCAAGGACCTTGATGATGGGATAGTGGCCACCCTCAGCAAGTTTGCTGATGATACGAAGTTGGGAGGATTGGCTGACACGCCTGGAGGCTGTGCTGCCATTCAGCGAGACCTGGACAGGCTGGAGAGTTGGGCAGTAAGAAACCAGTTGAGGTTTAACAAAAGCAAGTGTAGAGTCTTGCATCTGGGGAGGAATAATTTCATGCACCGGTACAGGCTGGGGGATGAGCTGCTGGAGAGGAGCTCTGCGAAGAGGGACCTGGGTGCCCTGGTGGACGACAGGTTGGCCATGAACCAGCAGTGTGCCCTCGTGGCCAAGAGGGCCAATGGCATCCTGGGGTGCATTAAAAACAGCATGGCCAGCAGGTCAAGGGAGGTGATCCTCCCCCTCTACTCTGCCCTGGTAAGGCCTCATCTGGAGTACTGCGTCCAGTTCTGGGCTCCCCAGTGCAAAAAAGACAGGGATCTCTTGGAAAGAGTCCAGCGGAGGGCCACAAAGATGGTGAAGGGCCTGGAGCATCTCTCCTATGAGGAAAGGCTGAGTGAACTGGGTCTGTTCAGCCTTGAGAAAAGACAACTGAGAGGGGATCTAATCCAGGTTTATAAATATCTGAGGTGTGGGGGCCATAGTGGTGAGGCCAGTCTCTTTTCAGTGGTGAGTGGAGACAGGACAAGGGGAAACGGACATAAGCTGCAGCATAGGAAGTTCCGCACGAATGTGCGCAAGAACTTCTTTACAGTGAGGTGACGGAGCACTGGAACAGGCTGCCCAGGGAGGTGGTGGAGCCTCCTTCTCTGGAGATGTTCAAGACCTGCCTGGATGCCTACCTGTGCAACCTGGTGTAGGGAACCTGCTTTGGCAGGGGGGTTGGACTCGATGATCTCTGGAGGTCCCTTCCAACCCCTACAATTCTGTGATTCTGTGATCCGTTGTTGGATGCTGAGGGCAACCTGGTCATCAAGGATAGGGATAAGGCTGAGGTACTTAATGCCTTCTTTGCCTTAGTCTTTAATAGTAAGACCTGCTACTCCCTGGGAACACAGCCATCTGTGCTGGTAGATAGGGATGGGGAACAGAATAAGTCCTTCATGATCCATGATGAGATAGTTTTGGACCTGCTGCGAAAGCTGGATGCTTACAAGTCCATGGGACCAGATGGATTGCACCCTAGAGTGCTGAGGGAGTTGGCAGATGTGATTGCCAAGCCACTGTCCACCATTTTTCAGCAGTCCTGGCTAACCAGAAATGTCCCAGCAGACTGCAGACTGGCAAATGTGATGCCCATCTTCAAAAAAGGCCGGAAAGATGATCCTGGTGGCCTATCAGTCTCACCTCGGTGCTCAGGAAGGTTATGGAATGAATAATCTCGGGAACCACCATGGACCAATTAAAGGCCAGCCAGGGGATCAGGCCCAGTCAGCATGGGTTTGTGAATGGTAGATCCTGTCTGACAAACCTGACTTCATTCTATGACAACGTGACCCACTTAGTGGATGAGGGTCAGGGTGTCGATGTGGTCCTACCTGGACTTCAGTAAGGCCTTTGACACTGTCTCCCATAACATTCTCGTGGAGAAGATGGCTGCCTACGGTCTGAATGGGTGTACGCTCCACTGGGTGAAGCACTGGCTGGATGGCTGGGCCCAAAGATTTGTGGTCAATGGAGTTGGATCTAGTTGGCGGCCGGCCACAAGAGGTGTCCCCCAAGGCTCAGTACTGGGGCCGCTTCCGTTTAACATCTTCATTGACGATCTTGATGAGGGGATTGATTGCACCCTCAGTAAGTTTGCAGACAACACCAAGCTGGGAGGAAGTGTTCATCTGCCAGAGGGGAGAAGGGCACTGCAGAGGGACCTGGACAGACTGGATCAACGGGCCGAGGTTAACGGCATGAGTTTCAATAGGGCCAAGTGTTCGGTCCTGCATTTTGGTCACAACAACCCCAGACACCCCTACAGGCTTGGGGAGGTGTGGCTGGAAAGCTGCCTGATAGAAAGGGACCTTGATGTTCCGATGGACAGTTGGCTGAACATGAGCCAGCAGTGTGCCCTGCTGGCCAAGAAGACCAATGGCATCCTGGCTTGTATCAGGAATGGTGTGGTGAGCAGGACTAGGGAAGTCATCCTGCCCCTGTACTCGGCATTGGTGAGGCCTCACCTCAAGCACTGTGTTCAGTTTTGGGCACCTCAGAACAGAAAGGACGTGGAGGTCCTGGAGGACTGGAAGTCCAGAGAACGGCAACGAGGCTGGTGAAGGGCTTGGAAAATCAGCCCTATGAGGAGATGCTGAGGGAGCTGGGGCGGTTTAGTCTGGGGAAGAAGCGGCCAAGGGGAGACCTTATTACTCTCTTCCAGCACCTGAAAGCACCACATTTGCTGCGGTGACATGCATCAGAGCAGGTAAGACTGCGCTGGGCAAGGGATCTGAAGTAAAAGAGACTGACCAAAAAGCTCTTTTTAGGGCTAGTTTGAAGCTAGCAGCGGTGCCGTGCTTGTGGGCAGCTTGTGGGCAGGATCTTGACTCGGCGAAGGTGGTGCCAGCTCGTTCGCCACTCAGTTTAAACCCCCGCTCTTAACGTGTTCACAGCTGCTAATAAGCAGTTCACACCTTCTAATAATCCACAAATAGCGACAGGGAGCACACAGCACACAGCAGAGCAGGCGTGAACCATTGTTTCAGCCTATTGAGAACAGGGAGGCTAACATGGCTTCCACCAGACAACGAGTTTATTCCAAGAAGACTGTGGCAACCCAGACGGAGGGGCTGCTTAGAAATGTGGCTGTTCAAGTCTCTGGCTGCAGGGACTGCTTGAGCCTGGTGCTACCTGGGGAGGATGGCAGGGATTACACCTGCGTGAGGTGTGAGCAGGTGGATGAGTTACTCCAGCTGGTGGTTGAGCTCAAGGAAGAGGTACAGAAACTTAGGACCATCAGAGAATGTGAGCGGGAGATAGACTGGTGGAGTGACTGGCTGGCATGTCAGAGGAAAGGGTGCCAGGGAGACACCCTCACAAAAGTGGTGGACCCCAGCCCCACCAGAGTAGGACAGACCTGACTGATGAGGAGGGTTGGACAAGAATCCCTACTCGACGTCATGGCAAACCCCCCTGCCTGCCTATCCCGCTTCCCCAGATCCCCCTTAGCAACAGGTTTCACATGCTGGAAATGGAAGGTGAGGTGAGCCATGAGGTGATGGAGGATCTGCCCAGGAGGGAGCCTAAGGCAAGGAGGGAGTCTAAGGCGAGGCAGCCACCCCCATGCCTCCAGACTGCCTCTGTCAGGAAAGAAAGAAGGGTGGACGTGGTGGGTGACTCCCTTCTCAGGGGAACGGAGGGCCCCATATGCAGACCATAGCCACCGAGAAGCGTGCTGCCTTCCTGGGGCCCGGGTCAGGGACATAAGCAGTAAAATACCAAAGCTGGTGAGGGCCGCTGATTACTTTCCGTTGCTCATCGTTCAGGTGGGCAGTGAAGAAATTGCTCAGACAAACCTACGGGCAATGAAAAGGGATTTCAAGGGTTTAGGGCGCTTAGTTCAAGGTGCAGGAGCACAAGTAGTCTTTTGCTCTGTACTATCAGGGGCAGTGTGGGACTCAGAGCTTGCATGGAAGGTGCAAGCAATGAATAACTGGCTCAGAGGCTGGTGCTGAGCCAGAAACTTTGGGTTCTTCGACCATGGGGTAGTTTACTCGGCCCCTGGCTTGCTGTCCAACCATGGAACCCACCTATCTCAAAGGGGGCAACGAATCTTAGCTCAGGAGCTAGCGGGGCTCATCGATAGAGCTTTAAACTAATTATGACGGGAGAAGGGGACAGTACAGGCCTCACAAGAGAAGAGCCTAGGGAAATGATTTTAGAGCTGGGAGTGAGGCAAATGACTCGGCTCAAGTGCATCTATACCAATGCACGCAGCATGAGCAACAAGCAGGAAGGGCTAGAAGCGATTGTGTGCCAGGCTAACTATGATCTAGCTGCTGTTACTGAAACATGATGAGACTGCTCCCATGACTGGAGTGTTGTGATGGATGGCTATAAGCTCTTCAGAAGGGATAGACAAGCAAGAAAGGGTGGTGGTGTGGCCCCTTATATTAAAGACTGTTTCGATGTTGAAGAACTTGAGATTGCAGATAAAGTGGAGTGTCTATGGGTGAGGATCGGGGGAAGGCCTGTAGGGGAGACATCGTAGTTGGGGTCTGTTATAGACCGCCGAATCAGGATGAGGAGATGGACGAGGCGTTCTATGAGTAGCTTGCAGAAGTCATGCGACCGCCAGCACTCGTTCTTGTGGGGGATTTCAACTTCCCTGATATATGTTGGAAATATAATATGGCTCAAAGGAAGCAGTCCAAGAGGTTTCTAGAGTGTGTGGATGTCATGGTTTTGTGATTTTTGGTTATCAGTATTCCACACCATAACATCATGTAATGCACTGGGGGTTTGACTGCTGATGCTGAAGTTACAGGTGCCTGTCCGAAGGAGAAGAACTACATTTCCCCAGGAGGCTTGGTGGTCAGCGAGGAGATAGAACTCTGTGCAGGGTCACCTGATTCCTTCTTCGCCTGCGCTTTGCAGTCTGCTTTTCTTCATTCACTCAACTGGACTGCACTTCTCACCTCAGCACTGTGGTGAGGCCTATCTACCATTCAGACACATTCTCTCTCTCTCATTGTACTTTGCTAATACTATATTTAGTAAATCAGTTTGTTCCACCTCAGATTATTGCTGTTGTTTTCAATTATTTTGGGGTCCCCTGTTTCCCTTTTCCGGAGGCACGGATCTGCAGATCCCTCTGCCCCGCTGGTCACGGAACTGGGCCGAACCAGCCCGTAAACCATTGACAGTGGAAGACAGCTTCCTTACACAGCTGGTACGAGAGCCTACCAGGGGTGGTGCCCTGCTTGACCTACTCTTTGCTAACAGAGAAGGACTGGTAGGTGATGTGAAGGTTGGAGACTGTCTAGGGCAGAGCGGCCATGAAATTGTAGAGTTCTCTATTCTTGGAGATGTCAGAAGGGTGACTACCAAAACTGCTATCTTGAATTTCAAGAGGGCGGACTTTGACCTGCTCAGAACGCTTGTAGCACGGGTCCCTTGGGAGTCGCTCCTTAAGGGTAAAGGGGTCCAGGAAGCCTGGACGCTCCTCAAGGTGGAAATCTTAAAGGCACAAAAACAGGCTGTCCCTGAATACCGTAGGGCGAGCCACAGGGGGAGAAGACCGGTGTGGATGAGCCGGGAATTACTGTCAAGACTCAGGAAGAAAAAGAGAGTCTATGTCCTGTGGAAGAAGGGACAGGTTACTAGGGGAAATTACAAGGGAGTAGCTAAGGTATGCAGCGAGGAAGTCCGGAAGGCGAAAGCCCATCTTGAACTTAGATTGGCCACTGCAGTAAAGCAGAATAAGAAATCCTTTTACAAATATATCAATGGCAAGAGAAGAACCAAGGATAATCTCTATCCTTTAATTGATGCAGTGGGGAATGTGACACAGAAGACCATCCTCAACGCCTTCTTTACATCTGCCTTTAATAGTCAGACCAGTTATCTTCAGGGCACTTTGTGCCCTGATCTGGATATCTGGGCTGACACGCAGAATGCCCCCCTGGAGATTGAGGTGGAGGCCGTTAGGGAGCTCCTCCTCCATCTGGACAGTCACAAGTCCATGGGAACCGGATGGGCTTCATCCTAGGGTGCTGAGGGAGTTGGCGGGGGTGATCGCTAAGCCGCTCTCGGCTATCTACCAGCGCTCCTGGTTGACTGGAGAGGTTCCAGAGGATTGGAGGCTTGCTGATGTGATTCCCATCTGCAAGAAGGGCCGTAAGGAGGATCTGGAGAACTACAGGCCTGTCAGCCTGACATCAGTGCCAGGGAAGGTCATGGAACAAATCCTCCTGGGAGAGATCACACGGCTCGTGCGCAACGCCCACAGGATCAGGCCCAGCCAGCATGGGTTCATGAAAGGCAGGTCGTGTTTGACCAACCTCATCTCTTTCTACGACTGGGTGACCAGACTGGTAGATGAGGGAAAGGCAGTTGATGTTGTCTACCTAGACTTCAGCAAAGCCTTTGACATGATCTCTCACAGTATCCTTCTGCAGAAACTGGCTGCCCATGGCTTGGACAGTTTTACCCTCCGTTGGATAAGGAACTGGCTGGAGGGCCGTGCTCAACAGGTGGTGGTCAATGGAGTGAAGTCTAGCTGGAGACCTGTTACAAGTGATGTCCCCCAGGGGTCGGTGCTGGGGCCCATCCTGTTCAATATCTTCATTGACGACTTAGATGAAGGGATTGAGTGTACCCTGAGTAAGTTTGCAGATGACACCAAGTTGGGAAGTGGTGCCGATCTGCCTGAGGGCAGGGAGGCCCTGCAGAGGGATCTAGATAAGCTGGATCACTGGGCCGAGGTGAATGGGATGAGTTTTAACAAGGCTAAGTGCCGGGTCCCGCACTTTGGCCACCATAACTCCATGCAGCGCTACAGGCTTAGGGATGAGTGGCTGGATGAGTGTGAAGAGGAAAGGGACCTGGGGGTGTTGGTTGCGCCATCTTCGGGTTGTAACGCGTTAGGCCCCTTTCCATATATAAGCATATACATAATTGGTCAGGGACATAAGTAAAGGGACTCGGAAAAAGCGAAGTATTCACACCCTAGGATCAGACTGCAGTGATGAGGTACACCTCTGGGGACCAACGGCACGAATATTTGCATCCATCCTGGCTCCGGGAGTAGCTGCGGCTCAAGCGCTTAAGGGCATAGAAAGATTAGCTTGTTGGTCCGTGAAACAGGCCAACATGACTTCTGCGCTCCTAAGCGAACTACTCATGGACATTGATAGCCTTAGGCATGCTGTGCTCCAGAATAGAGCGGCGATCGACTTCCTACTCCTGGCACAGGGTCATGGATGCAATGACTTTGAAGGGATGTGTTGTTTCAATTTATGCAATCACAGTGACATAAGCTACATAAGAAGTTACAACTGCTAAAGGAACATACGAAAAAGATCGGAATACAGGAAGATCCCTTCGGAAATTGGTTGGAGAATTTGTTTGGTGGGATTGGGCCATGGCTTAAGCAGTTACTTAAAGCATTAGTAATAGGGCTTCTTATATTTTTGGGACTAATGCTGTGCTTGTCATGTATCTTTCAATGTTTGCCAGGTTGTATACAACGAATGACTGAGAAAATGATCTACACGCAATTGGAATATCGTAGAATGCAGGATAAATTCTAAAATATATGTTGTTTAGGTTTAGCACATTGCGTATTGTAATGGGGCAAAGCTCCTCTTGGCATGGGGAGGGGGAGATGTTGTATTAGGCGCTTGCGCCATCTTCGGGTTGTAACGCGTTAGGCCCTCCCCCTTTCCACATATAAGCACGCGTTTGTTCCATTAAAGCACCATTTTGCTGTTCACCATATTGGTGTCACCTCAGTAATTGGCCAAGCTGCGGTCTCCCAGGGAAAACAAACGGGTAAAGGTTACAACACCACACTTTGGCCACAATAACCCCATGCAGCGTTACAGGCTTAAAGATGAGTGGCTGGATGAACGTGAAGAGGAAAGGGACCTGGGGGTGTTGGTTGATGCTCAGATGAACATGAGCTGACAGTGTGCTCAGGTGGCCAAGAGGGCCAACGGCATCCTGGCCTGCATTAGAAATAGCGTGGCCAGCAGGAGCAGAGAGGGAGGTGATCATCCCCCTCTACTCAGCACTGGTGAGGCCGCACCTCGAGTACTGTGTTCAGTTTTGGGCTCCTCACTACAAGAAAGACATTGAGGCCCTGGAACGTGTCCAGAGAAGGGCAACAAAACTGGTGAGGGGTCTGGAGCACAAGTCTTATGAGGAGCAGCTGGGGGAGCTGGGATTGTTCAGTCTGGAGGCTCAGGGGAGACCTCATTGCTCTCTATAACTGCCTGAAGGGAGGTTGTGATGAAAAAGGGTCTGACCTCTTCTCCCAGGCAAATAGTAGGACCCAAGGAAACGGCCAGAAGTTACACCAGAGGAGGTTTAGGTTGGATATTAGGAAACTTTTTCTCTCAGAGGGTGGTCAGGCACTGGAATGGCTGCCCAGGGAGTGGTGGAGTCGCCGTCCCTGGCAGTGTTCAAGAGGTGCCTGGATGAGGAGCTACGAGACATGGTTTAGTAGCTTGTGGTGCTGATAGGAATGGGAGGGTGGTTGGACTAGATGATCTTGCAGGTCGTTTCCAACCTTGCGATTCTACGATTCAATCTACAAAAGATTGACACACCTGGACATGTTGGCAAAAGTTTTGGAAGTCAGACTGGCTTAAAGCAGCTATGTCTGCTATGGCCTTGCTACACAGTACATCACTGAGGGACATGGTTTAGTGGGCGTGGTGGTGATGGGTTGATGGTTGGACTAGATGAGCTTAGTGGTCTTTTCCAGTCTTAAAGCTTCTTAAATTAACTAACAGGATATTCAATAGTATGTGATCATAGAATATCCCAAGTTGGAAGGGACCCATAAGGATTATCCAGTCCAACTCTTGGCTCCACACAGCATCACCCAAAAATCAGACCAAAAATAATGGAAAGTAATTCAATTCAATGTCTTTTGTCTGCTTACTTGGAGTTAGGTGTCAGAAAAAAACAACATCTAGATCAAGAGGCAAGAGGCAAGGCAGAGCATTCACAACAGAGCAGAGCAAATGACCCACATTGTACTTTGGTTTCTATCTTTACCCATAGAACCTGCAAAACAAGACATGGGCATCTCATTGGAGAGCAGTACCATGGGAGGATCAGCAGTTTCAGCAGTCCCCCACTGCCCAGATGCTTTCCCCCCACATATCACATAAAAAAGTATAAAGCCGTGGGAAGCTCACCAGGGGAGGCAGCCACTGCTCAGGAACTGGCTTGGCATCAGCTCCTGATGACTAGCTGAGCAATTGTATTGTAGCTGTATACAGCAATGATAACTGTATTTGTCTATTGTATTTTTATTATTATTTTTTCTTCCTTTTCTTCCTTAATAACAAATAGCTTTTAACCCAACCTTTAAGTTGGGCCAGAGAGTTTTCTGGCCATGGCCATATTCAGGCATAGCTCTCAGCAGCTATCACTGGTACCTTGTATGTTCTTCGCTCACACAAAACCAGGATTGCTTCGTTCCAGGTCAGTCCTCTTACTTCGTCAATTACCTTCAGTCTCACCCTGATGCAGCTAACAGCTGAAGGACTGTGAACAGTAGGAAATAAGAGTTAATCAATGTAGCTCCATGCCTTTAAGAAATTTCTGAGCTGGTCCATCTGTCTTCCTTTATCTGAATCAATTATGAGCAGAGTCAAATCTGTTCAATATTTCACGTGAACATTAAACAGTGGTATTAGCAGCAGCCTCACAGACTGCCTCTGCCTCTCCACCCATCTTGTTCTGTCAATGGCAACAAACAAGTGCAAGGCTCTGCACCTGCATGAAGGCAATCCCATGTGCAAATACATGCTCAGCAGAGAATTGAAGAGTAAAAGATGGTTCACAGAAACAGATGTGCAGACTGCTAAAAGAATGAAGATTGCAACAAGCTGGGATTAGAACAATCGGGAGGTGGAGGACAAAGATAAAAGTTTTGAGAATAGCTTGAAGACATTTGGTAAGTGGCAAGATGTCCATAAGAGAAGTTAGAACTGGATCAGGGGCTGCCCCTCTTGCAGGATCAAGAGTTTACAGCAAGGAAGACTACAAGCCTTCATGAGGAAGACTGTTATTCTTCATCCCATGACCACAAGGAGGGGACGCCCACAACTCACTACACATGCACGAGGGGGAGGGACCACATGCTATGGGTTCTCAGAAATGGAATGAATATGTATCCGAATTCTGGGAAGCAGAATGGCTTGGAGGATAGATTTAGACTAGGTATCAGAAAGAAGTTCTTTACTGTGACAGTGGTGAGACACTGGAACAGGTTGCCCAGAAGAGGCTGTGGATGCCCCCTCCATAGAAGCATTTGAGGCCAGGCTGGATAGGGTTTGAGCAACATGGTCTAGAGGGAGGTGTCCCTACCTATAGCAGGGAAGTTGGAAGCAGATGATCTTAAAGGTCCCTTCCAACCCAAACAATTCTATGATTCTATTAAATTGATATCCTTTAGTCTCTTTAAAGGGCCCGCATAATCAATTTACCACTGCTCAAATAATGTCTGTTCTCAGGGATGAAAGGCATAACCCAAAGCAGACTGTTCACTGCAAGAAATTTCCACCATCAACATAGTCCATATTCCTGGATTCAGCCAGGAATCGTGAATGTAGGAGTTTTAAGTCCCATTCCTTAAAGCCTTTCTTGTACCCCCAAGCCTCCTCATGACCCCTCTGTGCACTGCAGCAGTTCTGGGTGACAGGGTCATCACATGGAATTACCTCACAGTCTCTCTTTACTATCTGTGTTGTGGTTTAATCTAGCAGGCAGCTGTTTGCTCACTGTGGGATGAGGGAGAGAACTGGGGAAAAAAAATAAAGTATAACTCCTGGGTTAAGATAAAAACAATTCACTAAGAAAAGAAATAGAAATTAACAGAAACTTATATACAGATACACACACACAAGTGATACACCAGGTGACTGCTTACCATTCGCTGACTAACGCCCAACCCATCCCTTAGCAGCAGCTGCTCCCCTGAGCAGCTCTCCATAGCTCTGTTGTCCAACATGATGCCATATGGTATGAGTTATCCCTTTGGCCAGTGTAGGTCAGCTGCTCTGGTTCTGTCTCCTCCTCGCTTCTGTGACTCCCAGCCCCCTTGCTAGCAGGACAGTACCAAAAGATGAAATGTCCTTGGCTCTGTGCAGCACCACTCAGCAACAGCAAAAACATCAGTGCACTATCAACACTGTATTTCTCCTGAAGCCAAAACACAGCACCACACCACACGCCCTGAAGAAAGTCAGCTCTGCCTTGCTGAAACTGGTACACTTCTTGCTTTCACTTCACTTTTACACCAGCATTTCACTGACTTGGAGACTCCCCTCATATTTTCATTTTTTGAAGCAACAACAAATGTAGCTTTCTTATGGACAGATCTACCCTGAACTGGGACAGGAAATGCCTTCCTAAAATATCTGCCCTCCTTACCCCTTCACCAGCATTATCTGCCCATTCACTTCATCTTCCCCCATGCACATGTGTGCTTCTACTTCTTTTCCCCCTAATACTCCCAATAATGATTTATCCCAGACCCCCTCATAATCTAATAATGTTGCTTCTAATCCCATATCAACTGAGAACGAATGTTTAACTTCTCACTGCCATTCAGCAGACACTGCGCTTCCAGGCAGTTCCTTCTTCCAGATATCAAGCAAGCGTGGTAGAGGTTAATCCCACTGACACCAGGGCTGGGACCCCTAATCTTTAATGTCCTTCTGTAACGGATATTGTTTTCTCTTTGGGGTAGGAAGAGGAGGCAATGGCTTCATCTGCTTTAGTTTCTCCCAAATCTCCTCTTGTTTCATCCCTTTTTCCTGAAGGATTTTCTTCATTTTGGCGAGCAGAACTCCTGTGGGCTGACTATCTAGCTCTCCTTCATTTACTCCCTGATTTATCAAGTATCTCCAAATTATCCCCCTAGGGATGTATGTCCTCACCCTCGCTGCTTCCTTCTTTGCCTTCTCTTTCCCCTCCGCCCCCACCAGGGTGCCCAGGTTCTCCAGGGTGGCCATGCACTCTTGGAGGGGACGGCCAATCAGCGTGGAACCCAGGCTGATGAAGAACCCCCTGTGTGCCTCGGGAGCACGGCAGGCCAGCACCCCGACATCCCCCTGCTCCACATTCATGCCCAGAATGTCAAAATCGGAGCTCACGGGTTTCTCCTGCTGCTTTAGTGCCCGCAGCACCACATTCCCACACACGTACGCCGCCGCCTCCTGGATATCTCTCCAGGGCGCCCCTTCCATGTTATCCTTGAGGGGCTCATATTCCCCTAGATTTCTAATCACCAGCCTTAAGATTTCTCCTCCCAAGGCCTCATCGGGCGGCAAGGCTCTGATGATGGCCCCCACCTTCGGCCACGGCAGCCCTATGGCCGTGACCACCCGCTTTGCCGCCTCGTGCGTGAAGGGAGTGTGCTGTTCTAAGCTCCAAATGCGGTTTACCCACATGGGCCAGCCCTCCTTGTTTTTCTTCCAGACTTTCTCTTTTTTTGACACATCCCTATCCCCCGTTCCTGCGCTTCCCTCTCGCTCTGCCAGTTTCGTTTTCCTGGCACCCACAGCAACCCCACCTTGCACAGCGGAGTTCTCTTGGATCTCCACGTCCCAGACATCCCCGTCCCGCAGCCCCGGCTCCCCGTCTCCCTCGCTCAGAGCCGCCACTTTCCTCTGATCCAGCCCCTTCCCCAGCAGCCTGCTCAGGCACTGCACCTTCCTTCTCAGCCGGGCGTTCTCTGCGCTCTCAGCCCTGAGCTCCTCCCTGGCCCTCCGCAGCTGCTCGCCCAGCAGCGCGTTGTCACAGCGCAGCGCCAGGATCTCGTTGTGCGCCACCTGCAAGCTGTTCTGCAGGTTCTTCGCGCACTGCTCCTTCTCCTCCACCGCAGCCTGGAGGACGCTGGCCAGGTCGAAGAGCAGCCACTGCAGGGCCGAGCACTTCTTGTCTCCCTTGGGGTGATACGTGGAGACGTAGTTCACCCAGTGCCTCTCGGCGGCTTTTAGGGTGGGATCCTGGCCGACAGCTTTATAATCCCAGGGATCCCCACCGTGCTCCAGCATGACCTGCACCAGCAGCCCCCTCTCCTCCCGCCCCACGGAACACTCCGGCTCCTCTTTCTCCTTGGACTTCCCCGCCCGCGTCAGCCACGACATCGCGCCGCGGCGGCTCGGCGCTGTGCCGGCAGGAGCGGAGCGATCTCCCGAGGAGCCCCGACTGAAACCCCGCGACGAACCCGCGCTCACCGAGCGGCAGCGCCGCGCAGACACTCACCGCCCCCAGCGCTCCTCCTCCCGCTCGCGCATCTTCCCGTCCCGGCAGTCCTTCCAGCGCCGGGCTCCGGCTTTTATTCCCCCGGGTCACCTCGGCGCCGCCGGCCGGCCGGCCGGCCGGCCCGCCCCCACTGTGCAGCCGCCCATTGGCCCCAGCTCACTGCCGCCAGCCCCGCGCGCACAGCTCCCCGGCCGCCCGCAGGGCTCCGTTCCCCGCGGCCGTGCCGAACCGCGCGGCGGGCGGGGCCTCCCCGGGGGCGGGCGGATGGCCGCGGCGTTGCGCCGCCGCTCGGTGCCGTCGCCGCGCGTCCTCCGCACCGCCATGCAGCGCCCCGCGGGTCCTCCATCGCGGCCGGGCAGCCCCGAGGGGGCGGAGGGGGGTGGCTGGCTGAGCGCGCTGCGCTTCGACAACCTGGCGCTGCGCTCGCTGCCCGTCGACCCTTCCGAGGACGGCGCTCCGCGGGCCGTGCCCGGCGCCTGCTTCGCCCGGGTGCGGCCCACCCCGCTGCGCAACCCGCGGCTCGTGGCTGCGTCGCCGCCGGCGCTGGCGCTGCTGGGGCTGGAGGCCGGCGGCCTCGAGGCCGAGCGGGAGGCGGAGGCCGCCCTGTACTTCAGCGGGAACCGACTGCTGCCCGGCTCGGAGCCCGCGGCGCACTGCTACTGCGGGCACCAGTTCGGCAGCTTCGCGGGGCAGCTGGGCGACGGCGCCGCCATCTACCTGGGCGAGGTGCGCGGCCCGCGCGGCGCCCGTTGGGAGCTGCAGCTGAAGGGCGCCGGGATCACCCCCTTCTCCCGGTACGGGGCGGCGGGACGGGGCCGGGTGGGGGGAGCGCTGCTGGCTTGGCCGTGTTGCTGCTCACTGCGCTGCTGGCGCTGCCCCGGCTCCAGCCTGGGCTGGGCAAGGTCTCGGAGCTTGTGCTGTCCGAACGCCTGGTGTGATTTCACCCTCGTGTTTCTTGGGAGTTCTGTTTCCGTTCTGCCTGAACTTCACAGCGCTTCAGTGTGTACAGCTGAGACCTGGGGGAGGCCCAGCAGCCGTTCTTCTCGTACAGAATGAACCGCAAAATAGACTTATTGCATGTGTTACTTGTTATTTTGGTTACTCCCGTGGTGTTCTTCCCGTACCGTGGACAGTTACAAACCCACTTGTGTGCAGCTGGAGGACTGTGTAGTCTTTGTACTGTATTGGTTAAATATTACAAAAGTATTAATTTTCAAAGCTTATTGGAGTTAAAAAGAGATCTCATTGTGGTCTTCTGGTACTCAGAGAGCTTTTATAAGCAGGAAGGGCAGCAACTTTTTACACAGTCAGAGGGTAAGAGGAAATGGCTTTAAACTAAAAGAGAAGAAATTTAAGTTAGATGTTAGGCAGAAATTCTTCACTCAGAGAGTGGTGAGGCACTGGCACAGCTGCCCACAGAAGCTGTGGGTGCCCCATCCCTGGAGGCGTCCCAGACCAGGCAGGATGGGGCCCTGAGTTGGTGGGTGGCAGCCTGCCCATGTCAGAGAGTTGGACTACGTGGCCTTTAGATTTGACTTCCATTGCATGTGAGCTTCACTGCACCTGTGTTGTGGCCACTCATTCTGAACTCCACCAGAAACCCAGAGGCCTGGCCAGCTCGGATCTGCCCCTGTGTTGCCCTGTGATTTTCAGCACAGCACTTCACTTCTCAGCCCTTGCTTCCCTCTGCTAAGGAGGAGGCAGCAATCCCTTCCCGTGCAGTCAGAAGGCTTACAACCTGTCTGTGTCTCTGCTGCAGGCAAGCCGATGGTCGGAAGGTCCTGAGGTCAAGCATACGGGAGTTCCTGTGCAGCGAGGCCATGTTCCACCTTGGAATTCCAACAACGAGGGCTGGAACCTGTGTGACATCTGACTCGGAAGTTGTTCGTGACGTATTTTATGATGGAAATCCAAAAAAAGAAAGGTGTACAGTTGTTCTGAGGATAGCGCCTACATTTATAAGGTAGGAAGAAGCCCACTTCTCTTTTTTACTGTTATTCATTTAAAACTGGACACAAAAAGATCATTTTAAGCATATTTTGATAACAGCAGCATTTGCTTGGGTCTTGTTCTGGAATCTTGGAACTCATTTGCCAGGCTGTGTGTTAGGAAGCTGCTGTGGTAGGCCATGGGGTGAGGTAAGGCAGCATCTTGCCCATGGGGAGATAGACACTAACTCAGAGTACCACTGGGATAGAAAGTTCTGCAGATATCAAAATAAGTTTTTAATTTTTATGCTTGCGTGTGGTTTTGTTTATTCTATTTTATTTTTTTGTTAGTAGAATTGGTTCCACACCTGGTTCCAAAGTTGTTATAATGATACTCTTGAGGTTTGGGGGTGCCCTCTAAAAGCCTGAGGGTGGTACTTTCCTTGCCTGAAAAGCACATGAAGTTCCTGCTCCAGTGCAAAACAGGAGTTTGGGGAAGATAATGTTGCCTTAGAAGAAAATGCATGTTAAGAAAATGTGAGACATAAAAAATGTATGTTTATGTGCATGTGCATATGGGAAAATATATCTTAAATGTGATGTCAAGTCCAGTATTTTAAATATTGATCTGTCTTGTGTGGATGTATGTGCTTCCTTCCGTTGAGTCACTGAGTTTCAGCAGCTTCAGCACAGTCACAGTTTTCTGCTCACAGTCGGTTGAAGGACTGGTGTTAAACTCAAAAGATGGTATTGCACCACCAAATCCTTTCACTACTGGTAACGCTGGAGGAAGTTAATGTGATCAGATAGTAGTGAAAAGTAATTCTAAGCCACGTTTTTGTTATTTTCAAACAGATTTGGTTCCTTTGAAATTTTCAAACCTCCTGATGAATACACAGGACGCAAAGGTCCCAGCGTTAACCGGAACGACATTCGGATACAGATGCTGGATTACGTGATCGGCACTTTCTACCCGGAAATCCAGGAGGCTCATGCAGACAACAGCATTCAGAGGAATGCCGCGTTCTTCAGGGAGGTAAGGAAGATCAGTTTCTCTTCATAAATTTGTACCAGTCGTCTGGAAGAACTGCAGTCACTTAATATTGCTTCAGATGCGTTTTCTTTGGAGAAGACGCTCTCAATAGAGCTGCTTATTCATGCAATCGTGGAATTGCTCAGGTTGGAAAAGAGCTTCAAGATCATCAACTCCAACCACAACCTGACCATGCTACTGATAAAAGCAGTGCTGACACTGATTGAACTAATGAAAACAGCTCATTATTTACCTTAGCACAGCACGATTTCTTGTCTCTCAGCGAGCTTCCCAAAACTTCTTTTACTTTACTGAAGGTGTTCTAGAGTGCAAGGGTGAATTCTGGCCCTATCTGTCAAGCAGTGGGTAAATGATGCTGAGGTAGCATTTGCAAGGTTTCATCTTCTAAAGCACTGAAAACAGCTAAGTTGCTGTCTCTCTCTTTATTTTCCACACTATGAACAGGAATGTTGTCTACAAATCACTTTAACTTTAGAATTCAAGTATTTAAAGGCAGCCAAACAATGAAACAATTTTCCCAAAGAGGTAACAAAACCTTCAGCTTGGGGAATGGTAACATCAAGATAAACGTATCGTAGTGATGTAGTGGTAGGTGATTCTGTAGTGGCCCAGAGGAGGGGCTGGATGATTTCTCAGAGGCAGTTTTGAGCCATTTTTAGTTACTGGGTAAGTTCAGACATCAGCAATTATTGCAGGAGAGCTATAAAAGTTGAATTACAACATCAGTAAAGGTAGCATTGCTGTGTATCTCTCTGAAGAAAAGTGTTGCTTAGTTAATTAGTTAATTGGTATCTAAACTTCACCTTCCCAATTACCCTTTTCCTCACTGTTGATACTGTAATTCTTGACACTGAATTTCCATTATATTCCTTTATTTCAGCAAGCAAAAGAAAGAATTTCAGGTAGGGAAATAAGAAACTTCTGTTTGCGGTTTGGAGTTTCGTATGCAGTAGTGCTACCCTTCAGAAAGGATCCAACTTGGAATTAGCAGAGAACTGTAATAAAGATTCTGATTTGAATCACCTGATGTTCAAACTCGATGCTGATACTTGTAATTCTGCTTACTGGGTAGTTACAGCAGTCTGATGTGCGTGACTGGTTTATGTGACAGCAGCTGTGATGCTTTGACATCTCCTGAAATGATCTGTTGGTGGTGAAGTGACTGCAGCATGGTGAATGTTAGTCACAGAGCAGTAAGAAGACATCAGGCAGGCTTAACATCTGATGCTCTCTAACTCTTGTGAGTTCTGAGTTTGTGCATACTTGCAATAATTCATTTTTGAAAAGCAAGTGGTAGTTCAGTTCACCATTAGGTGCTGCAGAGGTTAGCTTCACTAACAGACCTTTCACATGTGAATTAATGGAGCTGGCGGTGACTGCAGCTCCCCACCAGCTGTGGGTTTGTACAGCTCTGTAGTCAATAGCACCTTCACTTTCTTGTGTCAGAAAAAATATGGAACTTGAGGATCTTTGCAGGGGAGTGTGTGAACAAAGATTGTTTTTCCCCTTGCTCCCCTCCCATCTCAGTCTCCATGAGCCACTCCTGCCTCTTTCTGCCTTTGACTTCTTTTCCTGATACAGTTACTACTGATTTCTACCCCCCGTTCTGCTATGCTTTCCTTACTGCCCTGTTTTTGTCATTTTTGTTGTGCTTCTCCAGTCCAGGTCTGTCCTTGCTGCATATCTGTGCTAGCATTGTACTTCCATGTTTAGTCTCCTTGGTGGAAGATTACCGTAGCCATCTCCATCTGAACAGCACCCCAGTCCTGCCTCATTTACCAACCACTTCTGTCTTTTTGAGTAGGAGGGAAATGCTCCCAGCTCTGCTCTGATGTACTTTTATCTTGTTGCCCTGTGGAGGAAAGGGAGGAAAAAAGTACAAGTGATTGCATTTCACAGTACTGATGAGAAAATAAACACAAATATCTGCATTTGCTTAAAATATTTTAAAAATTGTAGTTGCTCTTTAAACTTCCATGAGCATGTTTTTAATAGAGTGCTCTTGTTTGTATATATCACACTTGTTTTCTAGTATAGCTAGCAGTAGAAAAATCTGGTTAAAAAGACTCGAAGGTTGAAGTAAAAAGAAAGCTGTCTCTTTCTAATCAAGATACCCACCTGTGAGCTGCATCCAAGCTTTAATTGCTTTCAGGTGTTCTTGTTGGCTGGATGTATTTTTTACCAGAACGTTGGCAGAGCATCATACATTCACACGAAGAATCCAGCGGTTGTGAGTTGCTTAACTGCTGGAAGTTTTGTTCTTCTTTCCTTATTTTTCCCATCTTCCTGGCACAGAACCATCTCGCAAGGTGTGTCTCCCTTTCTTTCTTGCTATCAGTTTTGTGCACGCGTAGCGACTTGGAGCTCTTACTTCCAACTGCCCTGTGAAGCAGAATTCAGGAGCAGTGTGTAGAGTACTGGCAGTGAGGATATTGGAAAGAGTAGAAGCCTGGGATCTCAAGGTAAACCAAAAGCTTTTGTTCCAGCTTTCATTTACAGCCTTTTCTACCTGGCAGATTATCCTGGGATAAGCATTCTCTTGTTTTTCTTCCTCATCTGACTGACTACTCATCTTTAACAGAGAAAAGTGGAAGAGAATGTGAAGACAAATGGAAGAAACTAAAATCACCTCTGTTAATGAGATCATTTTTTAATCCTTAATAAATGCACCACATCCTGGAGAGAGCAGTCACTTTAAATTTCAGCACATTGCTAGCTATAGGGAAGATAAATGACTTTAACTCTGAAAACAGTTTGATTCAAAAGCTTTAGCTAATGGTTACATCAATTAATTTATGTCAGTTCAGTGAAGCATTTAGAAATACAGAGATTTGTTTAAAAGCCAGGTTAGCTTCCTGAATTTTAGATTTTGTAGTTGCATTTGACAGATGGGCTAAATTAAATAACTGGACCTATTGTAAAATCACACGCTGTGATCTCTGCCAAATGCATGGGTGCATGCAGTGGTGACAGTTGAGGGTTCCACAGAGGTAACAGTTAAATAACTGACAAACTCTGGTGAAACATGCATTCAGTGAAGCATGAAATTTAAATAAAGGTGCCATTCTTGGGATATCTTTTATCTAAAAGGTGAACTCCTGGCTTTTTTCTGCTCCTGGCAGATTGGGGTAAGTGCTCATCAGTGCTGAAGCTTGTAAGGAGGGAATCATTTTTGTCTAATCCACTTACCTTTTTGTAAATCACTCCTGTACACGAAGTCAGCTTTCTGGTTTACTTAGTATTTGTTTCTTCCTTTTATTCCTCAGACTTTTGCTTTTTTCTCCTGCCTGTAGCTAATGGTTCTTTAAAATAAACAGTGAAAAAAAGAATGGACTAGAAAAGCATTTAACCATGATGTCAGATGGTTTAACTGTATTTCAGCGTTCTGTCTTTGGCATGTTTGGAAGCTGTACAACTCAATTTTTTGAGCATGGAAAGAAGAAAGGGAGAACAAATGGGAAATTAAGGAACTAGGCAGTTAATAAAAGGAGGAAAGAGGCCAGGTGTCTGCAAGGTACTTGTATACATGGTGTGCTGCCACAGTCTGCTCCCATCAGAGCAGTAGAAAAATCCATTCAGCCTAGCAAATGCTTGGAATTGTATGAATTGTCAAACACTGTGTTGAAAAACAAAATTCTCTTCTCTTTTAGATAACAAAACGGACAGCAAGATTGGTTGCTGAGTGGCAGTGTGTTGGCTTCTGCCATGGTGTGCTGAATACAGATAACATGAGCATAGTTGGATTAACTATTGACTACGGCCCTTTTGGATTTATGGACAGGTCAGTGGAGCTTATGGGCATTATTCAAAACGTGCTTATGTATTATCTGTGTAAAGCAGTCCTGATGTTGTTCACTATTGCTTTAATATCTTAGCTGTCAAGTAGACTTACAAACCTTCTCTGTAGCAAAGTAGGTTAAGTTAGGCTTGGTTGTCATGTAATTCCTCTGTTCAGCTTTTACATAAAACTATATTCATAACTTCTCTAAATGTTATACTGCTCTGGCAGCTTGTGGAGCTCCTCAGTGACTGGGAGGGCAAGAAAACACCTGACCAGACAGCTTTTGGAAGAGAATCAAAACAAGGAGAACCGTTCCCTTCCAGCTGTGTTTTAGACTCCCACAGAGCTTCACATGGTATTGGTGTCCAGATAACAGAATGCTATTTGTTCTCCTGTAGATATGACCCTGAGCACATCTGCAATGGCTCCGATAACACAGGGCGCTATGCTTACAACAAACAGCCAGAGATTTGCAAGTGGAATCTAGGGAAGCTTGCTGAAGCCTTAGTCCCAGAGCTGCCCTTGGAAATAAGTGAGCTCATCCTGGAGGAAGAATATGATGCAGAATTTGAAAAACATTATTTGCAGAAGATGAGGAAGAAACTGGGCCTAATTCAGTTGGAATTAGAAGAAGATAGTAAGCTGGTGTCTGAACTGCTTGAAACCATGCATCTCACAGGTTGGTGAAGAACACAGGTAGACCATGAGTACCTTACAGTTACACCAAGCCATCATTTTCATCCTCACCTTACAATAAAGCGGCCTGGCGCAACTACTCTGTCATCTGAGAGAACAGAAGACTGAGGGAGAACTGAATTTGTGTGAATTGTGTGGCAGTTGTTGCTTTTTTACATGGCACCCTGTGTTGCATTGCAGTGTTGCTGAGGGAGTGCCACACTGCTCTGAGGGCAGGAGGGTTAGGAGGGGACTGTGGGACCTGTTTTTCTTACTGATTTCTTAGTTCCATTACCCATAAAATTCATTTTTTCAGGTGGGGACTTCACAAATATTTTCTACTTGCTGAGTTCATTCTCAGTAGATACTGATCCTTCAGGACTGGAAGATTTCTTAGAAAAGCTTATGAGTCAGTGTGCTTCAGTGGAAGAACTGAGAGTTGCTTTCAGACCTCAGATGGATCCAAGGTAATGCTGCTCTTTCTTTAAATGCCTTGACCAGTGCTTTTAGTTTCACCTTTACTATAATGAATTCAGCCTGCTGTGTATTACAAAGCTAGTAATATCACAGTTGGAAATCTCACTGCTAAGCAGATGTATCACAATCTACAGCAGTGGAAATTCTTGCATAGTTTGTGACTGTTAAATGCTCAGCAGGGACTTGCAGAGGGTGGCTCTTGGGCTGCACTTGTCAGGATTTCTGTTTTCCTCCTTTCTTCTTCCTCACATTCCCTGCTACTGAGCCAAGGACAGAATGTCAGATAGTGGAGTAATGCAGTAATATTTTATAGACGTAATAGATTTAAACAACACTTCCTGTGTCTTGTCAGTTTTCTGTCCTAGATACTGTTGGCTAATCACTTCTAGCCAGCAGTACTGTGAGCTGAGTGTAGCTGAAGTGCACGCTTCAGGCTCTGCAACCTGGTTGGTGCCATTCCTGTTCTGTAGCTCAGCTGCTCTGAATGTGGTAAAATGGTAATTTTTGTTCACCTGCTGATTTATAAAAGTGATTTATGAAAGTAGAGCAGTTTTCCACTTTTTTGGAGCAGTGGAAAACAGGGGCGTTGTTTGATCCATGAGTTTGTCTTTTTGTTGTTTTTAATCCTAGCATCTCACGGGTGGGATGGGAAAAATTACAAGTTGGGTGTATTTTGGGCAGGGCTTTTCCTCTCCCTCTTTCACAAACGCTCCCTGAATGCAACCTGCCAAATTCTTCCTCTTGCTCTGTGTGTCGGTATCACAGTTATCAGCTCGTGAGCAGGGAGTTGGGCAGAAGAACTGGTTGGTATCAGCTTGCTCACCTAAGTTTGATGTTTCCCCAAGATTGCTGGCAGTCATCATTGATCATTTTGGAAATGTTACTTATGTCCCATCGCTGAAACTGAAGCGACTTAAAGGAGAAGTAAATAAGTTGGTAGGCACTGCTGCTTTAATTAAGCTCCAGGCTTCAGCTGCTTTAAAATTGAAGGCACTCATGTTTGTGTTATGTTTAGGCTTAGAAAGGAATGTGGAAGGTCGCTATAAATCACTGTGATGCAGAGTAAAGCTTTGGAGTGGGGGCACAGCAGCACATTAAACTGAGTGCGTAACTGATCAGATTCCAACTGCTGTGATATAACTTGGGATAATACTTAGTGTAACTGAAATAAATGAAAGCACATAGCTTATCTCTGCCTACTGAAAGTAGGAAAACACGGTTTTGATGTAATTAGTTGTCTGGTGCTGGGGAGAGATGGTTTTTGTTTGTGAATGCGTTCATAGGAAAATAAGTGGAGTGTTTTAATATTCTGCAACTTGGACTCTTGGCTCTTTAGTTTGCTTGTTTAGTTACGAATCCAGAAAAAAAAGGTGAGCATCATAGCCAAAATACAATAAAGCTCTTCCACATTACCAGCTAACACAGTCTAATGTAAAAAGATACAGTCCTAATCAACCCATAGAGTTTGCTTTTAGTACTGCTGAGAAGAGTAGGTGTTGAATAATTGTTTTTAATGTTGTTACAGTATGAATGTTAGAAAATGCATTTTAAAAATGCGTAGATTCTCTGTTGTTCTGGTGCTGAGGTAGGGTGAAGCTCCTTATGCCATACTCCTCTCAAAGTAGGGTGTTTTGATGAGATTTTGCATCTAAATCCAATTGGTAGTTCTGAAACTCTACTGTCTACACTTTGTGTGTCACAGGAATGCAGATTAAACACACTGTTCCTCCCCCCTTCATTAGTAAAATATGTAAGTCTGTTTTATATATATTTTTATATAATATATATATTTTTATATATTTTGTATTATATATGTATGTGTGTGTATATATATATTCATAAAACAAATTATGTATATGTAATATACATATATATGTTTGTTTTGTGAATTATAAACACTGGTATTTAATTTCTACAGTGGAATCAGTTTATTGTGAATGTTTTCACGTCTACTTCTTGGTTGCAAAAACAGGCCTTGCAACTTTAATGTCTAATGTGTTTTTTTTCCCACTGTTCCCAGACAGCTGTCAATGATGCTGATGTTGGCTCAGTCTAATCCTCAGCTGTTTGCACTCATTGGAACAAAAGCTAGTATAAATAAAGAATTAGAACGCATTGAACAATTCTCTAAACTGCAGCAGTTGACAGCAGCTGATTTACTCAGCAGAAATAAAAGACACTGGACAGAATGGCTGGAGAAATACAGGTGAGGTTTATCAGTGTCCATAGCAGTATGTTTGCTCTGCACTTTGAGAATGATGTGTCAAAGTCTGTAGACTGAGGGCTGGAGGTGAGGTGCAGGCAGCTGAGAGCGTTCACCAGTGTGTAAGAGTTCTGTTAGTGGGAGGCTGTCAGTACAAAAATGTCCTGTGGAATGTTAGTTGTTTCTGCTCTGTGGCCTAGGTCAGGACTTGTTTCCTCACCTGGCTGGCTGGGATCTCTTTTAACAGTGGGTCTGAGAGTCCTAGCAGGCATTCCTGCTGGCAGATCAAACAGTTGGAGCTGTACTGCATCCCTTTCATCAGAATGTGAAACAATTCCACCAATAAACAAGCACAGAAATATTTAAAAGCTAAGTTCTGAATGTGAAGGTTTTCACAGAGCAGTGCATGACGGACATCAGCTAAAGGTCTTTAGACAAGAATCACATTGGCTTCTACATCTGGAAGCAAACTTGTTTCTGCACGCTTAATTTCAGAGTCCGTTTACACAAAGAAGTAGAAAACATCAGTGATGGTGATGCATGGAATACTGAACGTGTGAAGGTTATGAACTCCAACAATCCAAAGTACATCTTGAGAAATTATATCGCCCAGAATGCCATAGAAGCAGCTGAAAATGGGGATTTCTCAGAGGTAAGATTGCTGCTGAACAGCTGTACAGGTTTGCATGGATGCGTAGTGCTGCTGCTCTTTAACTCAATGCCAGGTGAGCTTCTTTCTGGCTGTTTTTTAAGTAAAGGGATTGGGAATTTTCTGTTTGGAATGCTTGTCCTGTTTTTGAGTGAGCTGTGGTTTTAATGACTGCTGAACAAAGAGAGGAACTCAAAATCTGAGTCTGAACTGTACCTGATCTTAAGACACTTCACTGTCTTGAAGTTGGGGTTTAACTTCCACCTGGTCTTTGCTGTGCTATATGGTATTATTAAAAATTCCTGGCTTTCATCTGTGGAGTTCAGCATGCAGATTGTTACATTCAGAATAAGGGTCAAGTAATGTATTCTGAGAAATATGTCAAAAGGATTTGGGTACAAGACCTGCATTTTAAGTTATCTGAGCTCGTGTTCCATGCAGATACAAATTACTTTACAGTTTTTGGCTCATTTCTGTAGATATTTTTCATGTATTTCCTACTTGGCTTTCCTGGAGTTTGCGTATTAAGAACAGCATGTTCAATCATCACTTAATTTGAGGTTCTTTTCTACATCATTTTGTCTTTCTTAACTGTAGTAACCATACTGTGGTTTTTTCTGTAGGTGAGAAATGTATTGAAACTCCTGGAAAATCCATTCCAAGAAACAGAAGATTGCACAGAGGTAGAGGAGGAAACTGCCTCTACAGCAGCTGCTTGTGCTCAAGCAACCAGAAGCAGTCTACCATATTGCAGTAAACCTCCACTCTGGGCTTCAGAGCTCTGTGTTACATGATCTTCATAACTGCCTTGTTTTATTCTTTGCTGTAAACTGAAGACTGTGATCCTCCTTCAGCAGTGAAGAATTGAGCAAGGCATTCATCAAAGTGCTATTAAGTTATTGAAACAACCCTACATTTGGATGCATCTACAACAGTCTTCAGCTGTGCTTAATTTAGAGCAGTCTTGGATCCTTGGAACAAGCTGATAACGCCGGGCAGTCTGTACAGATTGTTTTTTGGTGTGTTTTGAGACTGAAAGCCTTTCCTTTATTCATATCACATTGCAGTATTTTCTGTTGAGACACACTGACTTTTGAACATCCAAATGGAGTTGTTATGTGAAGACAAAAGTATCAAGTCAGGAATCTGATCTGTTTTTGTCTGATGTCTTAACTAATAGTACTTCTAACATCTATTTGCTGCTTTTTCTGTGCAGGGATTTCTAGTCCTCTTTAATGGAGGAATAGATTCAGCGATGCTTGTTTTAAGCCACGATTCAGTTAATTAGTTCATTTATTGTGAACCTTTAGGTTGATATTTAATCTTCATTTTCAGGGAGTCTGCAGGCAGGGGTTTGAGGGGGGGAACGAACAAACGCGTGGGTTTTGTTCTTTTTTGTGTTTTATTATAAATAATACATAAGGAGCAGAATGAAGGGAGACTGTATATTTGCACATGGAAACCTTGGTGGTGAAGTCATTTCAGATTCAGTGTTTACATACAGTGTACATGAATGCAGATATTTACAAAAGCCATGAGTGCAGTTTGTAAGCCAGTTGTAAGTCGACTCCGGCAAATTCAGTTGCCTGAATGAGCACCAACTGCACAGGTGACCCCAGTACTCAAACACAGGTTCCTTCTGTTGATTTGTGTACTCTTACCACAGTTGTTCTTAAGAGAAGCACGCAGCTGGGATGCCTGCTCACAGTGCCCAGTGAGATGCTCCCATTCCCACTGTGGTCTTGTGCATCTTACTCTGCTTCTGTGGCTTTGGAGAGTTTTTACACTGTAAGGAGAGGAAGGTGCTGTTTAAGGAATGCACTACTTGAGCACTGTGTAAAAAAGAGGAGGATGGGAGCTGACTTGCTTGAAAATGCATTGATAGTATTTCAGTGGGTTTCATTTGAGATTTTAGGGGAAAATCAGCAAAAATGAAAGAAGGTCCCAAGTTAAGGGTTTGACTGAGCTTTCTGAACTTGCTTCTAAAGGGCTCTGGCTCACATATCCTTGTGCAAGTCTGATGTAGTACAAAGGTTTCTCTTTTCCAAGGAGGCCACTGTCTTCCACTGTGAGTTTATGGGCTGTTTAGGAAACACTCTTTGCCCCTGTACAGGACAGGTATTAGCTCAGGTTGAAATGAGCTCTTCTAGGTCTTCCTCAAATCATGAGAAAGCTGAGCTGCTGCTTGTCCAGTTCTGCTATTAGCAGTATCAGTTTGTTCTTGTTGCCACAGCAAACAGGAGGTGTTTTGAATGCAGACATGAATTCTGCCTTGCCTTTGACTTAGAGAAGCTGATGCTAAGTAATGTCTGGCAAATGAGAATCTGACAAACACAGCACCTCCTGTGACATCTCAGAGTCCTTACTGAAAAGGGTAAATGTAAAGAAGTGTTTGTCCAATCTGGGGCAGAATGGTGCATTTGCAAGAGGATGTGCCTTGAAGAAGGCAGCAATAATGTGGGGGCTGGAGTGAATGATCCCTTCCAAGTCTGTGATTCTGTAATACTTGCTGGTGCAGCTGGTTAAAGAAATCCATTTCTGTAGGAGTTTGACTGCTGAAGTGTCTGTCATCAGACGTTACCCTTCACTGAACTTGGGGACTTCTGAAACCATCTCATGGAAACTCTTACTGCAAGGCAGTGTTGGGTAAAGACTGTGCTGGGGGGATGGCCAGGGAAATGTGCTGGCAGTTGAAAGACATCTCAAGCATACTCATGGCAAATTTGCAGAACCAGTGATCTCTTATGCCAGGAGGAATTAATAGGAAGGGAAAAAAAAAAAAAGTTGCTCACAGTGATCTTAACTGTGTGCTCATTTTTTTCTCAATTTATATTTTGGGAGGCAGAAAGGAGCACTGTTGTGGTGGAGCTCTGCTTAAGCTGTTGACTTTAACAAAGTGGCCTGTAGTAATGATTTTAAACCATACCTCAGGGATTATAGCACTGTATTTGGACACAGGAGATGTTGAATTAACTACTGAATTAATTTCCAGATAAAGAAGCACATTGATTTGCTGTTGTAACACCAAAGTCATGGAGAAAGAGAGGGAGATACTTTGAAATAGCAAATTTATTCTTAAAAAGGGGTGCCAGATGTAAAAGTGAAGAATGAAAATGTGGGGTACATTTCCCACTAATTGCATTCTTAAGTGAGAATCAAGTACAAGAGGATTGGAAGGCTTGAAGTCACGACTGGAGAACATTCATTGTGTGGCTGCTTTGGTGTGTGCCACCTAAAGCTGTGTCTAATAAATACCCCATGCTCACAACTGTGAGTGTGCTCCCCATGTTTCTGCCAGGGTTGAGCTGTTGGCGTTGAACTGCTTGGTTTCTCAGTGCATGCAATAATACTGATGCTCTGGATTGGAATAAAAGTGACCAAGCCAAATAGAATCTTGTGATCTTCCAGCACCTTCATTCCAAAAGGTAAATGTTTCAGCTCATCGATGGTCGCTTTGTTCTGTTCCCGGAGCAGTGTGAGAGTGGTGGCTTGTTAAGGACAATTCAACTCAGTTCTTAGCTAACTTAATCTTCTAGGTCAGCTCTCCAGAGAGAAGGAAATACGGCTTGTAACATTTGAGAGTCTGAATATTTGAATCAAAAATCACTGCTTGTTTTTTTTTTAGAGCTCGTCTGTGCTGTACTTAGGCCTGAGAATAATTATTTCTAACCAGATATTCTGCTTATATAAAAAGACTTTTAGGCTCAGAATGAACTTGTGACTTTTCAACACCAACAGTGTTCTTTGGAAACCCTTTGGTTGCACTTTGGTCCTCTGCCTGTACAACCTGACCTGCCATTGCCTGAAAGCAGATGGCACCCAGGGGACCAGGAGCCTCACATTCCCGTGGGCTCCTCTCGTGACTGAGATCTCACCATCACTGCTTCCTGAACTTGTAGAACTACAATTGCTTGATGTTTGACCATCGGTGTTCTCTTGGCAATGCTTTTGTTTGTTTCTCTTCAGACAAATGCTGCTGTCTTTAATTCTTTTATTAAAAAAAAAAAAAAAATCCAAAATGTAATTTTAATATCCTGGTCCGTGCCTGTTGTTTCCTGGGAGGCATTTCCGGTTAACAGTGCCATTCAGCAGCCTTCTGTGCAGAAGCAGTAGTGCTGGGTCAGTGTCAGCTGGCCAGATGGGATCACAGCAATCTCATGGATATTTTTGCAGTGTTTTCTGAGGAGTGAATGGTGACAGCTGCAGCCTCCTGCCTTGCCAGCAATGCCAGCAGTGGGGCAGGTAGGTACCTTTACCTCTGAGCTCCTTGTCTGTAGGACCTACACTGATGCCTCTTTAATCCCAAAGATTTAAGAAGGAAAGGGGGGAAAAGGGAGGAACTCGGCTGCCTGCTGTCAGCAGATACGGGATTTGATTTTTAAGCCCTGCTCAAAGTAGGCCTTGGAGTCAAAAGGGAAAGAAGCATTATAAGATCTCCATCAGGAGTCACTAGGAGACAGACACAGATACCAGACTGCACTTCACCCTTCCAGAGCTGGCTGATATTTGAGGCAGTGGACGTAAAAATACTTAGAGGGCTTCACTGTACTGCCACATTTCATGTAGGAGCCTTAACTGTGTTGCATTCTTCACATTTAACACCTGTACACCTGTGTTACATCATACAGCATCACTAAGTTGAAAATACCCATTAGTTATTCTATTTTGAAGAGGTGGTTCTTGCTATTTCCTGACAGCTGGTTCTACATAGGCAATGTTTTCCAAATCAAAATGAATTTTACTTTCTTACAGGGCCTCGGCAGGACCTGGTTGACTAACTCTCATCCTGGCAGCCCTGTGGTGCAGCTTTGGCTCTGCAGCTCAGCTGCCCCAATAAGCCCTGTGTGTGGGCTGCTCCTTGCAGTGTTTTTGCAGTCTCAAGGCCTTCTCTTCTCTTCACCTTGTCCCACAGCCACAAGCTGAGTTGTTGGGGGGGGGGCAGCTGCTCTTCTGTGCCTTGTATCACCCTGTTCAGCCATAGAAGGTGGGGGTTCACAGAATCACAAGTTGCAGGGACAGTGGCTGGGCTGTGCCCTGCTAGTGGGATGTGAGGAGTGGCTGCTGCTGCAGCATTTCCCTCTTCCTGGGCCCTCATTTCTGCTTTTCCCCTTTTCTCTGCTGTCCTGCGTGTGTTGCACCCCATCCCTGGAGTGCTCAAGGCCAGAGGGCCTTTGGGCAGCCTGATCTAGTGGGAGCTGCCCTGCCCACAGCATGGGTGGCACTGCATGGTCTTTAAGGTTCCTTCCAACCCACACTGTTCCATGGTGGCAGTGGGCTGAGAGAGCAGCTATATGGATGCTTAGCTGGAGGCCAACCCACAACCACTTCTGTACTTCTTTTTTTCTTTTCTTGTTGTAAGACTGCACCTAAAGGCCCAGCTTTGCTGTTAGATCTTCTTTTTTTTTTTTTTTTTTTTTTTCAGAAGTTCTATAAAAAAGATGGATACAGACACTCAGTACCACAGAGCTGGAGGCAAGGACTGGGAGAGGAAGGCAAGCAGTGGGAAAATGATGAGCGGTACTCGTGCTTTGACATCTGTGATGTTTTAGTTCTTGCTCATATTCCTCTCGTTTTCATCACACAGAGCTCCTTTGGAAGTCACCTGACTGCTGCTCTGTGCTGAGGTGCTCTGAGGTCCCAGCCTGGGAGCTGGAAGCACTTTGGCTGCTCTCTAGTGATCGCTGTGCGTCAGGACAACAGTCCCAGCAGGAGGGACTGCAGGAGTCCCAGCAGACTTGTTCTAGCTGATTTCTGCACAAGCACATCAGGCAGGCAAACAGCTCTCTGCCTGCCCGTGCAACAAAGCAGCTCAACCTGCAAGCTACCTGCCCTTTGGATATCTTCTTCTGCAGCAGGAAAGATAGCACAGAAGTGAAAGGAGCACAGATAGAGAAAACAGGGTAGATTTGTTAGAACTGTGTAATATGGTCTTTTGGAGCGACTTGGGACCAAGGCAGCTTTATAACTGATATATTCTGACTCCAATGTGTTATTTCCATTTCAGGGGAAAAAAGCCAACACCATAGGTAACAAAAAATCATATTTGGTATTCCATATTATGGAAATATGTGGGCAATGCCTATACCTTTAAGTGGCTGCCAATTAGAAAACGAGGCTCTGAATATATCTATGTTCTAAGCAATTGTGACTTTATAATCTCAAAAGTCAACATACTTCAAACCTGAAAAATGCAAAGCAGAGTCCTCCTCTGCAACATTTCATATTTCATAGTTTCTTTTGATAACGTTGACGTAAAAAAAAAACAAACAAGGAAGTAAAAACTGTGATCCTGCAGTTAGAAGCAGCCATTGGAGTTGTGTTTCGCTCCTGTGATGCTGAATTTCTCTTCTAGTTCATTTTGTGGTGATTATGTAAAGCCCAAATCAGCCATAAGGACAGTAGATCTGTGATAAGTGATCGCACAGTTGCTGAGTGCTTGAATAGTGCAATACTTATCCTCTCCCCAATCACTGCAATGTTTCATCAAGCCCTCCTCTTTCACTCCACTACCAGCCTTCAAGAAGTTGTCATGTGTAGATCTTATGTGATCTTATTTGTCAGTGTGAAAACAAAACTCATCAAATAGGTTCCATCTGAACAGCTGCACCTCACACTCAGCAACTTTAGAAAGCATCTATCGTTTGATTTATTGCACATGTACGTATTTACATCGGAGGAAATTCACAACACTGAAAATACAACATTTACACATTCACAGATATACAGTTTTGCACTCCCTCCTCTGCTAAGCTGGGGCACTCCTCTATCTTTGTGAAAATGGCAACATCGATTCTCAGTAGGTGAAACGACAGGAAGCTGTTACAGACAGAGTGATGCATCTTAAAAACTATGTGGTGGCTATATTCTTCAAGCTATCAGAGGATGGGTTATTTAATTGACAAAAATGCCTCTTGCATGGCATTTGCATAAGCTCCTATAAATTACAAGCATATAGGGTTTACTGTTTCTGCTTCACCATGCTATCAGTGATCTTTAGGCTGCAGGGCTCAGTTATCCTTGTAGTAGTTATTGAAGTTGATTCGCAGTAGAAAGTCCTCCAAATGTGGCTGGTATCCTCTATTTACAAGCTTTGTTACCACTGGGAGAAAAACAAAAGGCAAAATAAGCTTCAACAAAGATTAATATTCTGAAGTCAGGATCGGCATTTCAATTTAGGAGAAAAAAAGCAACAAAAGCAGCCTATTGTAGAAAGCTGAGGACAATGGAAACAAACATGCAATTTTGTATGAGACAGGTCCAACCTTTCCCTCTGGAATTATAAAGAACTGCAAATTAGATGCAAGTTCCAAGTGAAACTGTCTTATGCTTTCCCCAGGCTGCTTTCACAACAAGAGGCTGTGTTCTTATTGTAATGCCAACTGACCAGGAAACGTGGTTAGGCCTGCTGGTGGCCTCTGAAGGAAGAAGCTCTGCTGATGCTCTCTTGAGCTATGTCCACATGAGAGAGAAAATCAAAGAAACTCCTACGACAAACCCTTCAAGCTCCACAAATAAACAAATTGACTTATTCTTCATATCCTTATTTAACAGAGTAAAAAAGGCAGCAGAAACTCCCTAAGCTCTGCCATGCACTTACAGAAAGGGAATCAGCAAGCAGCAGTAACATGCAGGGAGGAAGGGAAGGTGGGCAGTTAGAAGTCAGGGCCTGCACCAAAGCCATTGAAGTCCAGACTACTTTGTATTGGCTTTCAATGGATACTGGATCAACACATTGTGAGAGAGTCTTCTACAATACACAGTGACTGGAGGAACACGTGTAGATAACAAGCACAGATTCGTTTTGTAGTGCTTAATAAAGAGGGTGGAAAGAACTGGGTCACTCAGCAAATTTCCTTACGGAATGGTTTATTAATCTCTGTCCATGAAGCAATCATAGATCTCGTAGTATGGGCTTAGGTGGTTCCCAAAGGTGTTCTGACCTCCTGTAGAATTTGGAAGCAGCCATTCTAACTCATCCTGAAATATCTGTTTTTGGTCCTTTGACACCATTTTTGGATACCCTTAAAGAATAAAAAGGGCAGCTCATTTCCTGAAGAATATAATCTGACTAGAAAGTGTTCTTGAAAAATAGATGTAAGGAGAACAGTTATGCTTCCTTCAGGAACTGAAGGGTTCTTGAAAAACAAACAGACAAAAAACAACCAAACCCCATGAACTACCTTTGTATTCAGGGGAAAGGTAAGTGCCTTCTACTAAAAATACAAGCAAGGTCCGAAAGAGAAATGGAAAAAAAAAGATGGCTCAACCATTTCTTGGCATTATAGCTGATAGCAAGAAGAAATTTTATGATATTAAAGCATAGAACATTTGGCAAATGATCCATGCAGTTGAATAATACATGTCTGGAAAACTGGCTACAAGCTACAAGCAGTGCCAGGAGGGTCTCACTGAGCCTCAGTCTAACATTGGAATTGGAATTTTCAAATCACACAGCAATGGTAACATTCAGCCAGTTCAGACAGATAAAGCTTTGAGTTAATTCCAGATATAACTATCTCTCATTGCTGCCAATAAAAAGTTCCAGAAGTCAATTGCAGAGAAAAGAAAAATATAAGCACATATAGAGAAAGCTAAATACTGAATCTTTATTTTGGAAATCAGCAAAGATTTATGTTCAGTTTGGGGATATCTGTTAAGAGTTCTTATGTGAGTGTTTTAATTAGAATCACTAAATCATTCAGGCTGAAAGAGACCACTAAGATGATCTGGTGTTTGCAGAACAAGATAATGCTGTTTTCATTTGAGAACTACGTGTTCTAACACACAATAATTACATGCATCTTCCTGCTGTACTTGCAAAACCTCTTAGCTATTTTTTCAGTTGTCAGTTGAATGCTGTCATCTGTCACTGTCCCAGAATGTATGCAATTTCTTACCTTTGAATAAGAAGTGAGAGTAATACTTGAAAGTATTGTACGACTGCTGCATCAAACCAAAGTTGGGATGAACAGCCATTTGCTTCCCAGCATCAAAGCTCCACGACTGAGAGATCAGCTGGCTGCGGAACTTCAAGATGAGGCTGAAGATGCTGTGTATGATGTTCATCACTGGGGCAGCCTTCTCAGTCAACAGACCCCTAACAGAAAAGTAACAATGGTAAAAAAGTAGCTGACATTATTTGAGTTTGTAGGAAGAAGAACACGACAACAGGGCGACAGTCCTTTAGGTTTCCTCTTTAGTTGCTTTAAATGATAACAAAAAAAAATAATAATAATCTATGAGTCTGCAGTCAACTGTAACGGTGATTTGATAATTCCTGTTCTTCCCATCTTTTCTATCCACCCACTATGATTCCAGTGTATACACTTTAAGAAGAAATCAAATAAACTCTTGTTGCTCTCCTCTTATTCCCACCACCACCTTTCCCCATATAAAGTAACCGAAAGGCCATGAATGTAAGATTCCCCACAGACGTGTGTCTCTTGCTGTGCTAGTGAATCTGGATGGAAGCATCACTTCACATTTGTTCTCACACAGCCCAGTCCTGGGCACCACACAGTATCAAGGGCAAAATGTACAAAAATGTACAGAACAAGCATCTCACATTCTTGAGCCAGCACTGCTGGTGAACACTACTCACACAGAATGAAAATAACACTCATTAACAGAGGCTATGACAAGGATGGGCTGAAAGGAAAACAACTGTGGCAGAAGTGCCACGATTCTGCCACTTAGGTTAGAGCTCCCCAGCTCAAGGGGATCTAAGGTTCACAGAGGCAGAGCAGGAAGCAACTGCAGGGAGTCTGAGTGAGTAAGGAGATGGCTAGCTGAGGAAATTATGGATCTTTCTATGTGCCACTGTGTTTCCCTTTATAAGAACACTTTGACTCCAGGCACTTTCATGTATAAGAATGATGTAGCAGTGTTTGTGGTTAGGGAGAAGTCAGTCTGCACACCTACGCTGGGCCAAACAGACGTGCAGACTGGCAGATCCATTCACTTAAATACGTGAAATAAATATGAAGTGTGTTAGCTTGCCTGAAAATTGCTTTGTTGAGGTATTCAGCGTGTGTTCTGTGAATTTCTTCCAAATTGCCCACAGAAGACAGTTTGTTTCCAAATTCGCACCACGTAACATGAAGGATCTGATTAGCAATGTAACCTTGAATAACTTTCACAAAATGCTGCATTTCATGTTTGTACAGCTGCAGCTGTCGAAACTGAACAGAATTTGATGCATGACTCACTAATGCTGAAAGGAAAAACAGAAATATATTATCAGTGCATTCCAGTGGGATTGTCTAAACCAGGATTTATAAAGGAATGAACAGTTCTTTCAGTAAGACCTGTATAAAATGCTAAGGAAATTTCTTTATTGTGGCATTTGAAGCTTGACACGACTGCATTAAGTCATATTTATGATCAATTGACAATCTGAGATTGTGGAGTCTCCTTTTCTGGAGATATTCAAGACCCTTCTGGACATCTACCTGTGCAGCTCGCTGTAGGGAGCCTGCTTTGCAGGGGGGTTGGACTCGATGATCTTTAAAGATCCCTTCCAGCCCCTACAATTCAGTGATTCTGCAACTAGCACAAGGTGCTAAGCACATTTTTAACAGCATGCCCTCCAGCTCACTTGTTTTATACTTACCAGTGCGTTTTAAGTGAAACCACACATCCTTGAGAGTCCACACCATGTGCTTCAACTGAAGCAAAAAGGAGAAGATCTTGTTGTATTTATTCATGCAGCTCTCTGTTATGACAATATTCAGAGGCCAGTCAACCTAAAAGAAATAACCAAGCACTGACCACGCTGCGTTTTTGTGTTAGAAATTATTACCACATTTCAGATACAAATATTTCCAAGACATATAAACCAATGTAAGTATTTTGATAATATAATACAGTGGCCAGAGTATGTAAATCCTGTAATTTCAATTACACGGTTTTTCACTCCATTCTTGGAGGTACTCCACTATTAAGATGTTCAGTCTACCATAATACACAAGAACCATGCTATGCTTGCAGTACTACTGCCTTCAGACATACTTTCTTACCTTGTACCTTAGCTCTAAGCAGCTCAGAGCATCAGGTGCGTTGGGCTTGAACACTTCTGGAAGGTACTTGAGGGCAAAAGAAAGATTGGAAGCAAGCTGGGTGTCACCATGAAGACTGTACTGTAATGCTTTGTTTAGGATAGAATTAAGAACCAGCGGATTCAGCAGTTCACCAGGTGTCTGTCCTGATCCAAGCTAGGGGAAGAAGAAACCCTAATTACACATCATTAATTAAAAGAGTTGACTCTTGCAAACAGATGAATTCAAGCAGAATGGTAAAGTGATGACTACCTGAACTACCTGATGTCCCATCATTCTGACTGGAAAAATTTACTTTTGCAGTAGGGATGCACAAAGAGGTTATGAAGAAATTTCTGAATAATGTATCGTCCACAGCATCAAGGTAATCTCCACACGCACTGATTTCTTTTGATACGTGGGATCAGAGCTTGCTGTGGTCAGGAGCTGCTGTTAAGCATCCCTGCTGGAGGGAACACGGCCTTCAGGCTTCAGAGGGGCAGAAAGCCAGGGACAGGGCTGGCATTAGCCACCCGACTCCAGTCCAGCTTGCAGTGCAGCAGCCTCAGAGGCATACAAATCAAGCCATTCAAGGAGTCGAGTGCTTTTTCTAGTTGCACCAAAAGCATTCTTAAGGGGACAGGAAAATGCATTAACTGTCCCTGCAGGTATGTTTCTCTACTGACAAGCAGGTGCATGAGAGCTGCTCTGAAAGCAGTATCTCCTATTTTATCATATCAACCCATGCCATCACAAGAAGAATGCAGTCTCATCAGACAGTGCAGCACTCTCTTCAGATGTCCCCCCTTCTGCTGTGTAGGACATTTGAGGTAGGAGCTGTTATTTTACAACACAGGCCTTTGCACTGGACCTCAAGTGGCAACAGACTCTTCCAGCTTTGCTACCAGGAGACAGAGTACAGCAGTTCTCACAGGAAAGAGTGAAATTCCCTTCTTTAACTGCTGATCTGTCAAAGTTAGAAATTACGACTCTCCATGTACCAAGTACTCTATTTCTGGGGTTATCTGTAAGAAATATTACACCCTTCCTTGGAATTTCCCTGGGTATGGGCACCCCTTCTGAGCAAAGACCTTCTTTTGCTTCAGTCCTTACAAGCTTAACAGAGTTCATCACTTCTTGACATAGCACAAAGAGGAAAACAGCACCAGCTAGGATTCTGATTCACACCAATTCCCTTATTTCCATCCAATTTCATTCACAGGTGTCAAGCTAAAACAAATAACCAAAAACCAAAGGCTAAGAAGATGCAGCATGTACCTTCTCAAACAACAGGTCACTGAGCGACTGAGCAAACTCCCCATCTTCCATTAACAGGAAGTGTCTCAGTGCTTCAAAATGCTTCTCTACATTCAGTTCCACAAAGTAGTAATCAACTATTGCTTTGTTCACAAGAGAAACACTAAAAGAAAAACACAGAAAAGGTATTATTCTTACAAGGATCTCCTTAATGTTAACATTCTGCTATGGCTACATCAGGTTAATGCTTCAGTACTTTGATATCCAAGACAGGAACACGTTCACATAAGCAAAAGAAAATGAGATAAAGCTTATGCTCAAAAGCCTTCACTCAGGATATGCCACAACTAAAAGCTACCACCTCAGTGAACTGGGTTTTGAACTGTACTGCAGAAGTACTTTAAGGCTGGCTACACACACAACGGGCTGCTGACTCTGTAGCAACATTTCATCAACAGTCTTCTAACTTATTTTTGTCACTTAAACAAACAGCTCAGGCATACATACTCTGCTTTGCTGAATACATGCAACTGTATACACAACTCTGGTAGACAATCTGGATGTTTAAAAATAAGGTAATTAGATCTTTCTATTATGAGCTTAAAAATACAGCATAGACAGAGCTAGTAAGTGGAAATCCAATTTTGCAAGAAAGAAGATTCTAAAATAGGAAGCATTTCAACCTATCTGTGAGCAACTGTTTTCATGACAGAAGCTGAACTTTTACACATTAACAAACTTTTGTTTAACATACCATACTAATAAAATAGCCTCACACACACGTGGGTTCCCTTAATATTCCAACAACAACAAGAACAGACTCCAGTCAATTTCAAATCAGCCTTGAAGACAATGGAGATCCCACAGAAACATAAAACATATTCTGCTCAATACGCATGAACTTTCATATAATCAAAAGATCTTCTTTTTTCCCCCTCTACCAAAGAAAGCACTTATCTTGTAAATAATACACCTGTTTAAAAGAATAAGGAAACAGTGGTGTGAAATAGTTGTGAAACCCAGGAATGTGAGAGCAAATTCTTCCCTCTCAGCCCCTGTATTCCAAATAGACCTTCACTTTTGTAATTTACTCATATAAATGTATGTATATATTACTATTTACAATGTAAATCTGAACTTTTTAGTTTGTAATAAACCAGCCACCAGACCACTTCTGGAAGCAAAAGGAAAATTTAGAAGCACGCATCTGTGTGCTACTCTTGTCTCAGAACAGAACTAAGAGCACTACATGAATTGCTATAATACAAATTACATTATTTCCAGTAAGAACTCACTGAGATACCAGTGGGGCAGTAATGGAACGTTTCATCAGCACGGGCAGAGATAGGAGCTCACTCAGTTGTACAGCTGTTTCATCTGTTGCTGACTGTACCATAGGATCCACAGGAAAAGTGTATGATCTTGGTATCACATGGTGCAAGAGATGGGAAACTGGTAGTTCTGCTGCATTTAAAAATACAGAGACACTGTGAGTTGTTATACTTCAGCAATTTGATGATCTACTTCTGTTAACTTCTGCAAACCCCTCTACATCAGAAAATCAATGTATGTCAATGTATAATTCTCATCTTTGTGCCTAGAAATAATTTGTTTAGCTACTGCAGTTCATAATATTGATAATTTACTGAAAATTCAGATACTTGTTCCAGCACCCCACTTTCTTGCTCAAGTTTGCTACACCTTCCTCTCCCTACTTCTCCCAAGTGTTCTACTCACACATTAAATCATAACTATCTTGGTACTTTTCAATGCAGTATTGATCTGATAATGCTTTCAAATAAGCTTGCTCTTTCTTCCATGCATCTTCCTCTCCTCCTTCCTCATCCTTAGTCTTGGAAGCACTGGGTTCAGAAAACAAAGTTTCTTGAGGCACAGTATCCCGTGGAATTGCCTTTTCAGGCTCTTCTGCCTAAAAGAAAAATCACAGCCAAATTGCTTTTAGGACAGCTGCTGCTTTTGACCATTCACACTTCATGTGTTCTTACAGGCAATTGACAAGTTGTTCCATCTGAAAATAAGACAGCTCACTTGTCAATTCTTTTTGGACACGTAAAAACAGTACAGTATAACAGATTAGTAAATTAACACAGACCCACATTACCTTAATTACCTTAACACATTACCTTAATTACCAGATCACTCAATTCTTTGAAGGAAGTCTTCTGCACTACCGGTTTGTTTCTTACCTGCAAGCTCTGTGATGAATCTGGAGAAGGGTCCTTGTCAACCTCATCTGCAATTACTACAATTACAAATAAGGTAAAGACAGCAATTACTCAGACCTGCTGATTGTACTTAGTTCATACTTCAGATCTGTTCCCAAAGTTGTTCAAAATTTCCCTAAAGCCCATAGACTGCCACAGTAAGAGTTCCTCCCCAAAGTCCAACACATGCAGCTTTTTGCATGTTCTCTACTCAAGTTCACATGAGGTCCTGTTTCACAAAGTTTCAGAACCCTTTTTCTTTTTTCCCCTCAATTCTCTATTTCTTGTATATATAAGAAGAGAATACGTGAAATTCTTGACTCTGGATTCTAAAAGCATTCTAAAACTTATACAAGGAATTAAGAAATAAGTAGTCATTTTGAATGTAAACATTCACGGTGACTTTCAGGATGTCTTAAACAAATGCTGACTGAATAAACTTCATTTTATTTTACCTTCTTGCTTCTCTTCCACTGCATTTTCCTTTTTGTCACCTTTAGCATCAGGAGAGACAGGATCAACGTCAGATGACTGTGACTGAGGTGAAATACTTTCCTTAGCTTCTGATGGTTTTGTTTCCTTTCCACTCTCTCCAGAAGGAGATAACTGTTCATTATACAGAAGTGTCTGAACTGTGGAATCAGATGAAGGACCAGAAATTGCTTTACGATGAGGTATGGGATCATCTTCTGTAGACGGAGTCCACTTCCCTATTTGGATGCTTGACTGGGATGCATGACCAAACGGGCTCCAACGAGATTTCAGAGGCTGTGTATCTGAAACTAGCTCTCCAATTTTGATGTGTGACTGTGAAGAATGCCCGTGGATGTTCCAACGAGGTCTAGCTGAGACAACCTCTGACACATTCTCACCAATCTTAATATTGGCATCAGACACATGGCCATGGATGTTCCACCGGGGCCGTGCAGGAGCAACATTGGACACATATTCACCAACCCTAATACTGGCTTCCGAAGCATGCCCGTGAATGCTCCACCTCGGTCTTGAGGGCTCTACCTCTGAAGCATATTCCCCAATTTTAATATGAGCTTCAGAAACATGCCCATGAATATTCCATCGGGGTCGAGTAGATTCAACTTCTGAGGTATAGCTGCTGATTTCTATGTGGGAGTCTGAAGAATGCCCATAAGGACTTGAACGTGGCTGGTAAGTGTCCACCTCAGGCACATATTCTCCCACTCTGATGTTGGCATCAGATGCATGCCCATGGATGTTCCACCGAGGCCTTCTAGACTCCACATCAAATACATTTTCTCCAACTCTAATGTGCCCTTGTAAAGCAGCAGTCGGCCTGAGAACAGTATTAAAATCATACTCGTTTTGCTGATGTAGCAGTGCATTACCTTCTCCTTCTGAGACAGGCTGATTTTCACCTATTTGAGAAGTCTCTGACAGATCTGAGTTAATATTTCTAAGTGCTTCATCTAGCAGAGATCCTTGTAAGCTAAAGGCAACAGGTTGCTCATCTTGTGGCTTTGGTAAGAAATCTTCTATGTTCACACTGGATTCCGGAGAAGAATCAGCATTACACAGGGGGCTGCATGCTTGCTCTGAACCCTGCAGATTGCCTTCAGATCCAGCAGGTTTAGGCTGAAAATGCTCATCAGCATTAATATTTGCCAGCTGTGGCATGGCCAATGGTTTGTCAGTAGATGTAACATATTCCAGTTCAGATTCAGATTCTTTTCTGCCAACTCGCTCATTAGAATGCAAAGGTTTCACAGTTGACACCTGAAAAGAAGTAATTATTACACTGTATGTCTAGTCACATAATGAAGCTATTTAATAAGGCATCATGTTGTTACATGTAAGACTTGAAATTTTCCAATTTTTCAGATGCATTACAGATACAGTGATAACTACTCATGCTGCTGCTACAGCAAACCTTCTATTTGATGAACTGAACTATGAAATGAACTCCCCTAAAGGAAACTTGGAACATCTACCTGGAGTTTATGTAAGCAAATAAATTCACCTGTGAATGTGGATCTTCCACAGCAGTGTTTCTATCCAAAGCCAGCTGGCACTGTTTATAAGGAATAATATCTAATTTCCTCCTGTAGCTTCCATCTGGAAGTTTTTCAAGCATTTCCTGTAAGCAAAAATGACAAAACTAAAAGTCTTTAACGCATCAAATACCAGATTTTCTAAAGATCATCTATTTAAATCTTTTCAGAAAATACCTCGATACGTTTCTGATCTTCAAAAAGAAATTTAAGACGAGCTGTTTCCAACTTGTGTCTCCGGATTTTCCATAAAGCTCTTTGTTCCCTACGGGCTGCGTCGTCAGAAAGTTTGCTGTAATGGTCAATTAACTCTTGCCTGAACAAAAGTAAAAATAAAGCTGAGTTACAGATTTTCATATAGTAATTTTTCCTCTTCCCTTCTGAAGAATTAGATCTTTCTGTATTTCAGAACCAAGAAATAAATTTTTAACATTAAAAAACAGAGGCTTCATTTACAGCGAAATTACAAGTACAGAAAATAGGACTGCAGTTTTAGTTAATATGCTCCTATAACTACGCTTAGTATGTCACTCGTTTTTGTAAGTATTTCTGGATATAGGGAAGAAAATGAAATACTACCAGCTATGTAACATTAGCACACCAAGTAACTGATTATCAGTGTACCTGGAGTCTCCTTTTTACCTCTGCTTTGACATACATATGGCCATTTCTGCTACGGGCTCATGTTTTAATTCTAAGATTAACATTTTTACCCAAACTCTGATGAAAACAGTAAACAGACTGGATAGAACGGGCACAAATCAGTTGAATCCAGGCTTCTAGACCACTAAACAATCCTACACATCCAAAAGCTGTGAACATTAGCCCTGTAGAGTTGTGTCTGAAAACTGCCAATGCCATAAATTACAAAATAAAACAATTTTCTTGAGATCTTTGGGAGCTTTGGGAGACTACTCACACAGACTTACCTTGCCTTTTTTTCTAGTTCCTCTTCCAAAGCTTTCAGTCTTTTTTCTCTTTCTCTGAGCTCTCGGGCATAGCTGAAATCATCGTCAATCTCCTCTTGCTTTATAGCAAGGCGACGCTGCATAAATATTTAAAGCCACTCAATACTAGCTGTGATGCACACATCTGCAAAAAGTTCTTACCTGCATTTCAGGAATATGTCATGGTAGAATCATAGAATGGCCTGGGTTGAAAAGGTCCACAATGATCATCTACCTTCAACCCCCCTGCTATGTGCAGGGTCGCCAACCAGCAGACCAGGCTGCCCAGAGCCACATCCAGCCTGACCTCGAATGCCTCCAGGGATGGGGCATCCACAACCTCTATCTATTAATTCATTCAATTCATTCATATTAATTCACAACCTCTATATATTAACTCATTCAAATTCAGTACAATAAATCAAAATAACCTTTCAATTATTTGTATAAGAAATACACATAGCCTTTAGAAATAAAAACAGAAATACCTCTTGGTCTTTTGCAAATTGCTCTTTCAACTTCTGAAACTGTTCACGTTTCTTTGCATCTAAAGCCATTCGCTCCGATATCTGCCGATCTGTGTTACAACAAGGATGCTGTTATTTTACATTAACAAACCCAACAGAACACAGAAACACACCAAACTCCATCACAACTCACCATTAATGGCTTTTAGCACTTTGCTAGCAGTCTCTCGTGCATGAACAATTAATTCCTGCTTGGCTATTTCCATGCGCAAATCCTGAAAATATCAACCAACCACAAAAAGCAGGTGGAAATACTGCTGTTATTTTAGACTTGGAAACACAGCTACACGTGGCTATTAACCCATGTAACCATACCATAACCATAAAATGGTTATTAATTCACAATCACAGTAAGCGAAGAAGAATAAAACAATTAATTAAATTTTAAGTCTACAGTAAGTTAAAATTATTATTGAAAACTTGTTTGTACTCTGGACCTTACATCAAAACACATCAGTCCAGTATACGTACTACAATCAAGCAATGTGTAGGACAGAACTACAAGTATTCCAACAAAACAATTAGCCATGCAAATTAGGAAAAGGAGTATTATCACAGAATCACAGAATGGCCAGGGTTGGAAGGGACCTCAAGGATCATGAAGCTCCAACCCTCTGCCACAGGCAGGGCCACCAACCTCCCATTTAGTACTAGACCAGGCTGCCCAGGGCCCCATCCAACCTGGCCTTGAACACCTCCAGGGATGGGGCATCAACAGCCTCTCTGGGCAGCCTGTTCCAGCACCTCACCACTCTCTGGGTAAAGAATTTCCCCCTGACATCCAACCTAAATCTTCCCTTTCAAAGAGTTGATTCCCCTCCTGTTTGTAGGCTCCCTTTAGGTACTGAATGGCTGCAATGAGGTCACCCTACAGCCTTCTTTTCTCCAGGCTGAACAAGCCCAGCTCCCTCAGCCTGTCTTCATAGGAGAGGTGCTCCAGTTCCCTGATCATCTTTGTAGCTCTCCTCTGGACCCTCTCCAACAGCTCCCTGTCTTTTTTGTACTGTGGGCTCCAGACCTGGATGCAGTGCTCCAGATGGGGCCTCACAAGAGCAGAGTAGAGAGGGATAATCACCTCCCTGTCCCTGCTGGCCACCTCTCTTCTGATTCCTGATTTCTTCCATTAGCTAAGTAAGAATCTAAAATCTTTTCAATGCTTTTTAGTAGCAAGGCAAATCTTTTGCGGAAAAGAATTAAGATGGAAGTCCAAACCTCCTTTAAAATGTGAAAATGCTGACAAATAACAACACACTGCCTAATGCTTTAAAAGCTGTATTCAAAGTCTGTTAACTGCACTAACAGGTCAAACAGCAATTGGCCAATAAGAAAAATTCTGGCCATCAATGCAAATTCTGTTGAAGTTACAATAAAAATAAAGAGTAATTAAAAAAAAGATCAAACTATAAGTTGTTTACTCTTTCATTCATTTACCTTTTCCTCTTTGCTTATAGAACTGTACCGAGCAATTCTTTCCATCCGACCTACGTACACTGCACAATCTCTCTCTATTTCTTTCAGCTCCTCGAGTGAAAAAATAACAGAGATCCGGGGTACAGGTATATCTGACCAACATATGTAATGCTGAAAAACAGAGAGAAATTTACTTCTAAATACATTCTAAAAATTGTAAGATGTACGACCATGAACTCACGTGCCAGTGCTACTGGCACACCTGAGTCGTGGTTTGGAAATGATTATCAGAGCAGATTTAGGAGAACTAGCAGAGAGCCATCTTGTTTAAGATATCAGTGTTATGACTTTTATCTGGAGTTGCCCAGAATACTTTTTACATAAGAGTGCCTACAGACTTCAAACACTTCTATAATTGTTTCCCTGTTAGACCTGCACAGAACAGTGTGAAGAAACAAAGTAATTTAACCAGTTCTTCTTGCCAAGGACAACAGTTGCTCTGCAAAACAAGAAAAAAAGGAACTATTCAAGCTCTTCTTGGAAAGGCAGTGCTAGAGCTGACATAGAAGAGCTATGTAGAACCAAGACCTAGTAACTAAGGCATCTGGAGTGAAAAATGGAAGGCACAGGCTTAAAAGACTAAAACATTTCTGCTTTCAGCAGAAGGAAAATAAGAAATCTAGCACATGCACAGTATACAATAAATCTGATGCTGTTAAAAATGTGTATTCATGCAGTTGAGATATTAGCAAGTAGAGTGGATAATCAGTTCTTGAATATCTGACATTCATGCATTAGCCTCCTGCTTACACAATAGCAGTCGTAGATGAAGGAGTTCACTTGCTAAAAATACGGCAAACCAACTCTGAAGAGACATGGTTTTCTCAATAAAATAGAGAAGAACCAAACCAATACGTACCCTGGGACAACACAACTTCAGCAGGTTTATGGTTTTCCCACATATATACACATCATTAGCAATATGTTTAAGAAATACAGGGACACAATCTTCTACTTCTTTTGAAATCAAGACGTAACCATGAGTCCAGTAATGCTTATCTGTGTACCAGAAAAAAAGAAGAAATTATGTATTTTCAAGTATTTAATTAACAGCACAAATTGTGTAAAATAGAAGTGCTCAATATGCATACTGTACCTCTGAAACAAAGATAATCCTCATTCACCTGGATCATAAACTCTCCGTAAACATCCCTGAATACACCACTGTACACCCAATCATAGATAAATCTAAAAGAAATGTAATTAAATAACATTGAAAATGAATCCTGGCTTTCTCACCTTTATCACAACCAACCAACCAGTATATTCTTTAAAACATCAAAGCACACAAGCTACAGGAAGAATAAAAACATGCAATCAAGTGCTGTCACACTGACATTTAAGTATACACAGGGCTCTATCTCTGCATTTTTCTCAAAATAAACCAACTCAATAGAGCATATTTCACTGATTATTACGATCAAAGATTGTCCCAGTTAAAACAACCTTTTTATTTCTGCATGTAAATTTACTAAGAAAATATTAAAAACCTCTAGAAACATTCCAGTCATATCAAAAGAGCAGGGAGAGAGAAGCAGGAGTCAGATGTAACCTGGTCAGGAAGAAATGGACAGACTATAGAACAAAGACACAATATCAACCCTTTGTATCCACAGACAGTTTTGAATATACATGTAATAATGAGAAAACGTATTTCAGAGTATTTATTCATGCTTTTACATATTTCTTCTGTGCAGTACCAAGCCTTTAAAGAAATACAAAATACAATTATCTGAACCTACAGGCAAAAAGGTTCAGAGCACCCTGATAGCCTTCTTTTTCCTTAATAGTTCCAATACCAACACTTTTCCTAGAAGTTTGGTCAACGCAACAAACGGGAAACCTTTAGTGCAGGAGCCACAGTTCAATTTGGACATTGTAAATAAAAGTTAAGATCTTTTTATGCATTAGAACTGGTGTTCCTACTATCTATCAGAGCAATAACTTTGATCAGTGAATTTCTTTCAGGATAACAATATTTCTTCACGTGATGGATGCCTCCTTCCATGTCAGCCCTGATGACTGATGTTTGGATAAAGATCTGCAAGACATTGTTGTTATTATCATTTCTGCTTAGTGAAAAGCCCACAAACACAGTGGAAATAAGCATTAACTTTCCCAGTCTGTAGAACTCTAGCACAAAGGCATGATTGCCAGTTTCAGGATTCTACATTAAAACCCAAATATTGTTACTGATCTGGAAAAGAGAGGGAAAGAAGCATTCAGCAAAATTAATGGATTTTAACATGTATTTTGCAGAAACAGCTGCACCTTACGTATTTTCTGAAAACTTTAAAAGTCATTGCTATGTTAACAGTTAGCAGAGCTGTTAGCAATTAGCATTTACTCACTAGATTGCTAATTCAAAACTGCTCTTCAATACAACTGTGCAGAGAACAGTTACGGACGCACCTTGTGTATGGCTCACAACTTGTCTTTAACAAAGACAGGAGGACTGGATAGTGTTCGTTGCTACAGTTGTTGAGGGCCTCTTTGTACAGATACGAAAGCAATTTCACACCCTAAAAATGAAAATGATAAATATTATACTATTAGATGACAAATTCTGCTACAACATTAATAATAAAAATTGATGAATATGGATATTTAGATCCATTTCACACACAGAAGGCAGGATCCATCTTTAGATATCTGCAGTTAAGATCACTTTATCTGAGTTAGCTTGTGAATGCCCCCTCCTCCCTGGAGGCATTCAAAGCCAGGCTGGATGGGGCTTTGAGCAACCTGGCCTAGAGGGAGGTGTCCCTGCCTATGGCAGGTGGCTGGAACTAAGTGACCTTAAAGGGCCCTGCCAACCCACACCATTCTATGGTTCTAAATTTCTAGTGATCTCATTCTCACTTTATAAACACTGGAGAGTTGGATTAATTTCATTTGCTACAAACATCTCCTCTACAATGAAATAAACTGCACTTTAGAGGTCTGAGGTCGTATCTTTGGTAGAAACTAAATGCATTATATAAAACCCCATTTTTGAAAAAGGTTATAATTGTAACTGAAGTGAAACATGAAAACAGAAAATCTGTTATCACCGTAGGAAATGAAGCACCAGCTCCACCACTGATCCCCAGTGCTGTTGTTCCTATGCCACAAAGTTCAGCCAGATATCTAAAAAACAGTATTAAAGCATATGTAAGAATTTCAGACAGAAAGCTCTGAGATCACGGTGATCTGAACTTTGCTATAGATTAAATTTACACCACAACCCTATGGTATTATCTGAATGATAACATTATCTGAATGTAAAGACTTTACATGTTTTCCCTAGGGAATATAAAGAAATCTTTGTGTGAAAATGCTGGAAAAATACTGAAAGATTACATAAGGCTAATATTCTCCTGTAGTGTAAAGAAAAAAAGCAGGCTGCAGTTTTTGTTCTATGGAAAGCTTAAATATTTAATGTTAATCTCTTACCTCAACTGACGACCCAATTTCCTGAAGAGAAAGCTGATTGTCAGAAGACTTAAAGTAGGAGGAGTAGACAAAACACAGGCTCGGTAATATTGAAGATACTTTCTCAGACCACTTGTGAAAGCCTGTTGTCAACAGAAAATATTTACAAAGCCTTACTGGTAACTGATGTTAATAGTTATATCTCACATCAGTTGCACCAGCATGAAAACAAACCTTTAATTAAATAATCTGCATCTAAAAGCAAGAGGAGCTTGTGTAGGAAAGTAAGAGTCCACATAACTTCAGGCATACAATTAACCAAATGACTCCTTTATACTCTTTCAATGTGCCATGAACAAAGACTGTACCCAGGCACACCCTGAGCATTTTGGTTCATCTTCCTTGAAATGCCCTTTTGAAGAGCTTCTGATTCTGTAGCAGCTCCATTATGAACCCAGGGAAACCTGTTCCTTACTTCCATACCTAAACTAAACAGAGGAAAAAACTCATATAATGTCTAACTTCCTCTAAGTTGACTAAGAATTGAATAAGAATTTTCATTCAATTTCTATTAACATAGCTATAAATGAAAGATTCAGAAGGCATATATTTTCATAACTAATCCTAAAAGAATTATATGCATTAGAAAGAGAAATTCACCTGGTATCATGCAGGTACACAGAGTTCAGAAAAATATAAAGAGGGTTGACAAGTAAAATGTGTCCTTAATTCTGAACTAAGAAAAAGTTATTAAAGCTATTTAAATAGCATGTTTCTCTACTTCAGTATCAAGGTAATATATATACAATGTTGTATATATAAATACTGTATTAAGAAAGCTATTATATTTTAAAGTTATATATTTTAACATATAAATGTTTCTAAATTCTGTCCCTTTAAATCTCAACAAAGCCACATAACAGATCATAGTTTAGGTAATGAAGAGCTTTCATTTGTTGCCTTGGGGAAGGCAAACCCTAAGCAGACACAGCCTCAGTTTAAGCAGGGCTCCAATGGTGGCACTGTTCCTTGCTGACCCGGGATACATAAATATACATATTTGTATTGAAAATACTTTGCAGTTCTGCAGAAAGCAGAAATTCCAGCCTTATTTGTAATCAAAGTTGCATTCTCTACCTAAAATAACTGGCCCATTAAATGTAAGTGATTTAACACAATGGTGCTACCTGAAACACAAGCCCTTTGCTGTACGAAGAATCTAAGACTGGCTGAAGAGAGAAGCGACTCAGCCGTGTGTAGTAGGTTCCATATTCTGCAACTTCTGAGAGCAGGTTGTGCATTGCCTCTGGTGAAGTTCCAGACACATATACCCCCTCCTTTATAACAAAGGTCTGAGCAGCCTAAAATGAAATGGGAGAGGAAAAACAAGGCTTCAAATATTACCCAGCTGCATTCTGATTTAATTTAACAAATTTTCAGCATAAACGCTCTGATAACTCATACTACGTATGTAGGAAAATACAGTGAGAATATTAAATCATAGCAAAATTTCAAGAGTGCATTTTCACATATATCAAAAAAGATTAATTATCAACATTTTTCAGGAAGACCCAGTCTACAACATTATTTAAACTTCTGTTTTCCATACTTCATTAGCTTATTTTTGCAAATTATTTTGACAAATGCTTGTTCCCTGCCTCTTGCAATTAGCCATTATTGCAATAGATAGATATGACATTACTGCAATTAGGTCACACTCATCCTCTTAGCACAACTGCAAGATCTCAAAATAAATCATGCATTGAAAAGGAGGTATCCTAAAAAAAAAAAAAAAGTGCAACTGTGAATTGCAGTTAAATATCTTCCATACCTGATTGAGTGAAAATGTAGTGGATACCACACCAATGAGGACATTCAAGACATCCTTCACCAGTTCAGGTTCCCTCATCAGCACAAGCTGTGGAAGCTGAAGTACAGTACTGCTGAAGAGCTGCATTTCCCCTTCTCGCAGTTTGTAGAATTTGTCAAAAGCTTCTCTCCCAGCCTCAGTGAGGTATGGCTCTTCCTTTTTACCAGGTGGGCTGCCACAGCAAACAAAATATTGAAAGGGGATTATATGAGAAATATATCTAAGGCAAAAAAAAAAAAAAGGTATTTCAGAATGCTTTACAGCTGCTAATGTGTACTGACCACAGAATGCTAAGTTTTCGAGGGATGGTTCATACAGACTACAGAATCATAGGCCTAACTCAGGACAACAAATAACCTGGCAGATAATTTGAACATCACCTCAGAAACACAGGTTTGGCCAGAGAAATTCTACTCTCTTTTGTGGCTTTCATTGCTGCAGTTTCCATTTTAGGAGAACGAGGGCAATACATACTTGATTTCCAGGATAATGTAATACTGATATTCAAACACGTTCCAGAGCAACATGCTCAAAGTATAATGACTTGTATTATCCCTCTCTACTGCTTTCTAGCAGGAATTACCATCCCTCCAAAACAAACCTCCCATCCAACTCTTCCAAACTGCTTTGGGTTCTAGTAGCATTTCTAACAGGAAAGTTTCAGTTATACGGCCTATATTTGACTTTTAAGATCCTTAAAATCTAAACGGTAACAAGAAAAACTGTTTTTCTTACTACGAGAAAAGCCAGAGTGCTACAGTGGGTTTGGGAAATAAGGGAACAGAAATGAGCTTAAGCTCTGGCTTGAAAATTTCAATACTATACAGCATTGCAGCAGGTGCATCACTAGGCCATTACTTACAATTACAGAAAACACACATAAGTTTTGTTGAGAAATGGGTGAGGTGCTGTTCAGCAGGAATGGAAGAATGAAACTTGCCATTCTTTTCCTTCCAAATCAGGGAAGCAAGGAATCTTTTGACAGGGCTGCCTACAGCACTCTTTCAGGAGAGGAAACTCTTTCAATAGCTGGACTATAAGTCAAATACCATCAACAATCAGTTAGTGATTTCTGTTTAAGTTACAGACCAAGGAAAAGGAGCACAGTACAGGGGGGTAAGGGTTTAATTCTTCTAGCGCTTTCTCTTCTGAATCTGAAAATATGAAATCATTTCAGGTTGAAATTAATTGCATTGTGTATACGGAGATCTTAGTTAGAAAATGTTGCATTTCACATGGGCAGAAAGCGTTGCCGTGACTCCTCCAGCTTTTAGTGCTAAGGTGATTTTCTTTCTTCCAATGAAACAGATGCAATCTAAAGACTAGCTCACTGAAATGGCATGATCTTTTTTGCTCTCGATCAGTAACACACATATTGAATTCTAGGTATTAAATCTGCGGTATTCCTACTGCATGTTTAACTCCTATACTGAGCTCATTCACAACTAAGATGAATTGCACCTTCACACATTTGCATGTGATGCACAGGAAGTTTGCCAATAACATCAGACACATACTATCCAATTCTTTCCCAGCATCTTCGTTTGCTCGGCCCATATGTAAGCACTGCATCCCACAGATCTATGTCTGGAGTCATGCTTGGCTCTGACTGAGAATCAGGAGTCAGATTGGATGCCGACTGGAATCCTTCATCTTCTGACTGGTCTATGCTTTGAGGAACCTGTCGGAGAGAGTTCAAGCTTTACGTATGAAAACATTACTGAAGAAACACATGCTGATAAAGATTTTGCTATCATTTGTGATTAAGTGATTCAATATGACTCAGCCAGTGCCCACTCCTTTCGTCTCTAACTTTTTTCCTTAAACACTTTCATTTGTTCCACTTCCACAGGCACCAATGCCTAAATACAAAACCACAATCAATCACCACTGAAATAATAACACAACGTTTGTTAATGCTAAAATTGAAACCTACTCCTTTGTAAGCATATAGCTCTGTAGAGAACAAAATGGCACTGCTCAGAATGACTTTTAAGCAGATTACTAATTCTAATTCTTAAAATTTGTACAAATTTTGTTAACATAGCTTGTTCTCTGATGCTTATTCACATGCAGAAAACCTGAAAGTGTCCAAGCACTGCATGTGCCACACTCTAATCTAGCAGTTGTACGTGCAGAGCAGCACCCAGCTCTAGTAGGACAATTGCACAATGACCTCCACACAAAAAACACAGCACGTTCTTCAAGAAATCTCAAATCCTACAGTCTGATGGCGAGTACAGCACTCAACAAGAAGTCTGCCTCCTCACAGTTAAGACTTACATCTGTATGAGTACAGGGCTTTTTGTTTTTAATATCTGAATTCTAGTTTCAGTTAGGACTTTGAGTTAAGGAATTGCAAGAGGTATTTATATGTTAAGTAGAGAGAACAAAGGAGGATTAAAAAAAGAAACAGTATAACAACTTACCAACTGTAACAAATGGAAAGACAGAAAAAAAACCACAAGTGCATTTATCTAGTACCTCGATAAGAATATAATGTAGCAAAAATGAATAGATTGGACAGTAAAAGATACAGTAGAAACTAAATGCTGCAAAGGTAAAAGGACAGCGGGACACAGGAGGTTTGATGAAATATAATGACTGAAAAAATGATTCAAGATACAAAAGTCACAAGGAAAATACACATTGGGTCACATAATCTGAAGAGCAAAGCACGAATATTCAGGCAGGAGAGCTTATGCAGTCAGGAACAGTAACAAGCAAACAGCAAGGCAAAGAAGTTCAATACACAAAGCAGGCAAAAAATGTAAGTAAAAGATTACTGGGGTGGAAAAGGCACAGATAAAGCTGATGGCTTAACTTCACACAACCTATAGCCAGCCACTTCTTTATACAGTTCTAGGACAAGACCAACATCTTCATTATCATACATCTCTGCAACAGGAAAGGAACAAAGGATCCCTGCTCCAGCTTAAATTCCAACTTGCTTCTATTACACATGAAATTACCACCTGTGTTCAAAAAAACAAGTTCAAAATGCCATCCTGAAAGCATGCATAGACTCTGAGTCCAAAATAAACGATACCATACTTTAATTGCAAGTCCAGACAAATCTGCATTGTCAGGCACTGGTGGCAAATCCAACTTGATGTCCATGTCGTAAGTACGGCTGTGGACAAGAGCACCAAAGAGCGAGACGCGTGTTTCTCTCTCAAACCTGTCCCCAGCAGGATAGTTCTGTGAGAACAAGCCTATGGCAGGGAGTCCTGTTCCAGGGGCAGCCTCCATGATCTGAAGCGTCTTCTGAATTGTGTCATTGAACTGACATTCTTCATTTGTTATTAGAGACTGTATATCAGCTTCAAACACACTTACATCGTAATAATCATAACCCTGATACTTGACATTTCTCCCGACATATTTGTTGTTCAGAAAATAGTCCTTTTTTTGTGGTACAAGCTGTGGAGGACCTGTTCCAGCAAGCTGTACAAAGAGATCCAGGACAGCATTAACCTCAGTAAATGGTAAGCACTCAGCTGCTTCCAGCTCCTCCACAAGACTCTCCAGCCTATCTGCCTGAGCTCCTAGTCCACCGACTCTCAGGTTGAAAGACAACATCAAAATCTTGTTTTTAACTGGAAGCCTGGAAATGTTTGATTGCAGCTTACGTGCTTCATCTTGAAAAAGGTTTATGAACAGAGTGTTATACGCAACCCTCTTCAGGTTTTGCTTAGCCTTCCTCTTGCTGATCTTCTGCCTGCCCAGGTGCACCTTCCATGGCAAACCCGTCAGGTGTGCCTCACACAGGTCATTGAACAGCTGCGTAATGCTCTCCATTTTTTGTCAAACCATGAGGCTACAGCAATTAGCTTGACAGTGAGTCTCTGGTTTCATGTGAAGATCTGGAAAATATCAGGAAAAAGAGGAGATGCTCATGACGTAAACATGAGAAGCAGGTGAGCATGTTTTAACTGAAACCAAGGCAGCCCATAGCCATGGAATAATTAAGGTTTAAAAAGATCTCTAAGATCATTTAGTTCAATCATCCACCTTCCACCAATGTTGCCCACTAACCCATGTTCCTATGTACGACATCTACATGATTCTTGAACACCTCCAGGGACCCATCACCTCTCTGAGCAACAAGTTCCCGTGCCTGACCACTCTTTCGGAGAAGAAATTTTTCCTAATATCCAACCTGAACATCCTCTGTCACAACTTGCGGCCATTCCCTCTCATCCTATTGCTGTCTTGCAGGAAAAGAGGCCAACTCCCACCTTGCCGAAACCTCCCTTCAGGAAGTTGTAGAGTGCAATGAGGTCTCCCCTGAGCCTCCTCTTCTCCAGACTAAACAATTCCAGTTCCCTCAGCTGCTCCCCGTAAGACTTGTGCTCCAGATCCCTCATCAGCTTTGTTGCCCTTCTCTGGACACGCTCCAGGGCCTCAGTGAGGGACTCAAAACTGAACACAGTACTCGAGGTACAGCCTCACCAGAGCTGAGTACAGAGGGACGATCACTTCTCTGTTGCTGCTGGCTACACTATTTCTGATACAAGCCAGGACACCATTGGCCCTCCTGGCCACCTGGGCACACTGCTGGCTCCTGTTCAGCCATCGACCAACACCCCTAAGTCCTGTTCCTCAGAACAGCTTTCCAGCCACTCCGCCCCAAGCCTGTAGCACTGCCTGGGGCTGTTGCAGTCAGAGCGCAGGACCCAGCACTCGACCTTCAATAAGATTTCACCCCACTTGCCTTAGCCATCGATCCAGCTTGTCTAGATCCCAAACGAGAACAAAAAAACTGACCCACTACATATTTAGGACACAAGCTATAAAAACACTGCCATGACTTAAACCCAAACTTAAAATCGCTCATTTTACAGCGACGCTTAACTCCAGAAGCCTATTTTTACAGAGAAGCCCGCCTGACTCCATGCCTTTGGGAACATCCCCAGGCGTGCCCTCCAGCCCCCAGCCGCCGCGCCCCGGCACAGCACAGAGCAGCACTGCACACCTATATGAGTGCACAGCCGCTGCGGCAGCGCGGTTTGCAGCCCCCAGCCGCCCCCCAAGCTGCTCGCACCCCCCATCATCCCGCGCACCCCTCCGCCCGTCGGTGAGCCCAGCTGCCCCCGGCAGCTCCCACCCGGCCCCGCCGCAGCTCCTCTACCTGCGGGGGTTTCCCCGGCGGCCGCCGCCCGCAGCTCGGGCCGCCCCTCCGCTCCCCCTCAGCGCGGCGCGGTTGCCGGCGCCGCTACGTCACGGGAACGCGACGGCCAAGGAAGGCGGGAGGGGCACGGCGCTACCGCGGCCCTGAGGTGCCGCACCGCCCCCTTCGCCAGCACCGCCCCCTGAGCGCCCGCGTCGGCTGCTCGCCAGTAGCGATCCGCGCTGCAACGCCCCTCCTCGGCCCTGCCGCCAGCGAGGAGCTGAGGAAACGCGAGCGGTCCGCAGCCAGCAAACGTAGTGCTGCAAACAGAGTTCTGACAGTACTTGCAAAGTTCTTTTATTGAAAATAGAGTTTTGCCCTCTTAGTCATGTTCTAATAAACGTAATCTACATCTCACGGCTTACAGAGGGCAGCAAAACAGAACAAGTGGGATCCTCCCTGGGAGAGAACACACTGGACACAGAATTTTCCAAAAACAGTCCTAAAAATAGGACAATGAAGACTGATTTAGTTAATCAGTGTGTGCAGCTGATCCCAATACCAACGGCAGTAGGAAAGCAGCCTAATGGATACATGTAATTTTAAGTGCTTGAAAGCAGGTTACATTACTGAAGTCACAGAGACAGAGTCCTACACCTGGAAACGAGCACAGAAAGGAGAGTGCTGAAAACCAAGGCACAGTATGGCTGTTGCCTCAGGAAGTCCATTTTGTTTTGAGTTCACAAGCTGCCTTGCCTGATGCCACCACCAAAATATAATAGCAGTGCTTTTTATTTTTTATATAGAAAACTTGCATTTGAAAGGAGAGCAGACTGAAGCCCATAGCCCCAGAACATTCACAGCACATATATACGTCATAAATGTTATTTTAGTCTTTACACTGTTTTACTCAATAACATATTGAGTGACTTTACCTATGCAAAGTATTATATGCTTTCCTCCTTGGGCTCTGTGTAGTTCAGGAGATTAGATTTCATCTCAATCACACACTGCCACTGCTGGGATGCTATTAACATTCTCTCATCAGTCGCAGGAATTAAAGGAAAGACCATATTTGGTGAATCCTTTAAGTCCTAGAAATGTATCATTAATCTGAAGGACCTGTTGTTGAGTTCAAACTCCCAGTGAGCTGGTGGTAGCGCTCAGGTGTCACACTGAGCCATTCTGAAATGCTTGGCTATTAGAATTGCTCATTCACGTTCCCATCTTCTGGAGTTTGCAAACATTCACGCAGTCAAGCTAGTGCCTGTGCAAGCCTGACTTTGCAGTCACATATAACACAGGCCTCAGAGCACAGAGGACTTGGTTTCGCATGTCAGCTGCATAGTGTCAACACAGAATGTACAAGCATAGCACCCTAGCAAAAACATGGATTGTAAGTATTTGAAAAAAAAGAGGAAACTGTAAATGGCTCTTATTCTGCTTAGACATCAACCACTTTTTTTTCCCCAGTGACTTGAAAGGCAAAACAAAGTGTCACGTTTTCTTCTGCTGCATAAAATGGTTTTAAAGTGCTTTAAATTCCATCGTTCACTGAAAAGAACACCAGTAAGATGAAGTTATTAATCAAGCTCATTCCCAAGTCCATAAGAACAGTTTTACTGGGGCTAGGCCACTGCTCCTGACCCTTTATTCTAAAAGCATTTTCTTTCAGAGAGATGCCCACCTTTACCACTGTTTATGAATATTCTGCTTCAAACCAAAGGTTATTCAGCAGAAAACTGTTTGTAAGTTGGTACTCTTAAAAGCCCACATACCTTCCTAAACTGATTTCCTTTACCTGGTCTTCAACTACATGTGAATGTATTTCAATCAGAACTAACCACTACTGAGTTAAGGAAAACTATTTTTCATTATTTTAAAATGCCATCTCATTCTGCACTATCTTCAGAAAACACATCAGCAGTCAGAGCCCGTGCACATCTTATTAAGCATTATTTAAACTCATAGAATTATGGTAGCTTTATTTCAGGATAAATAATACACATTTTTGGAGCAATGATACTCAGAGTTCCAAAGTGTACAGTTACACTGTGCTATGAAATGCAGTGCTTTCAGGCTCAAGGGGCAGAATCAAGGGCATGCAAGTTTCATACTGCTCACATCGCATCAGTGTGTTCCCACTGACTTAGAATTCAGTTGTATTTCATCATCTTTCTAAGAACATATATATTAATAACAACTAAAGACTACTTACCTGAGCACTGAAGCATTTTCCAGTCCTGCTGAAGCTGGTTTCTTAGTTTTTTTATTTGATTTACTTTTTCTTGGGTAGGAGGCACATGAGCTCCAAAATTTGGCACAGAAGCACCTGCAAGTGCTTTGGCTATACTTTGCATTAGATTTATGTCTGTGTCCTAAATAAGAAAAAAAAAGCAAACAGAACAGTGGGCTGCTTCCAATCGTATTAGATGGAAAAAGGTCATAACCTATCTTTAGTCAGAGCACAACTCTAAGCTGCACATTCCATGTGGAAAGCAAAGCCAGTCCCCAAATTGAGGCAAACTGTTGATCATCATCTGCTGCACATAAACACAAACATTAGCTCAGGCCTTGCATTCACGCCTTAGCTTCTCAATCGTGCAGGCTGCCTACAGCTCAGTGTGTGTCTGCCTGCTTTTGTTCTCAGGCCAGACAGAAACATGGGCTATTTATGTCAACAACTCAGATGTTCCAAAGACAGCATAATGAGCACAGTCAGAATACAGCAGCTCAGAGCAGTTCACACCCAACACACTGTTGCTTGATTTGGGTTCTGTCCCAGGTCACCTGAAGTACCATGGTGTAGCACCACTTCTTACCTCAACCACTGCAAGAATTCGAGACTCTGCTAGTCCTTGTAGCAAACCAATAATAAGAGAAATCCCACTTATTCCAAGGCTCCTGTTTGGTCCAACAGCTATTATTATCAAGTTGGGTTGGTAACTATATGCTACAGGGAGAATGAATCCAAGCACAGCAGAAAAGAAGTCATTCCTGCCAGCATCCTTTAACAAGAATGAAAAGCAATTTAGAACAAACATGAAGCTGAAAATGCTCATATGTAGGATTGGAAAATTAAAAAAAAAAAAAAAAAAGGCAAGAAAACTCCAAACCCAACATAACATGAGATTCAAAAAGCTTTCTGTTGACTCTAGGAACAGAATACTGATGTGTTTTCACAGCAATCCTTATATTAAACGTGCAGCTTTGATCAACACTGGTTATTCATATTTTCTGTAGCATCACTGCATTGCAACTCTGCCTTCTCTAACATAAAACAAAACAGCCACTGCAGGCTTACTCAAACCATGCACTCTAATTCACATTAAAGGTCTGTGAAGGAGCAGCACTACAGGAAGGGCAAAGAAAGAAATTTTTTTTTGAAGTCCCAATTGCAGTGAGAGGTGTAATTCTCAATGACATTTTATTAATTTATAAATCTATTCTATTCTTTGTTTTAAAAAACCCAAACTTTTTATCTTAGGATGTTTTCACAAAGTGCACCTTACCTCTTTCCAGTTTAGCACAATGTAGTGTTTAGAGCTGCTCTTTCCAGTCTGTTCTTTCTTGCAAACATGTATGACGAGTGTTTTTCTGTAATTGAAACCCACATCCGAGTATTTCACCAACTTCCAATGAGATAAAAAGTTCTGTTTTATCCATTATTTCAGTATAACGTATACTTTCTTCCCTATCTCGTCTTACCCTTTTAAATAATTGCCTTTGTTATTATTTTGCATATTCAACATTGTATTTTCAATCTTACATTTTCAGTAATAATTCAAATTTAAATTGATATAGAAGAGCTATACTTCAAACCAACCACTAAACTAATAAGGCAGAATTTAGAAATAGAAGCTTGTTTTCAGAAATACATTTTGGCTTGCTCTGTATTTTGTTTCAGGTTAAACTCAATGAAAAATCAATTCACAACTGATTTCTTAGTGCAGATTTCATCATACATATGGTCATTTAGGAACATTTATCATCCCTGGAATTTAATTTCCTAAATTAAAAAGAAGCCTCACCCATCTTCTGTGCTTGGTATGATATCCATATCTCCAACAAAGATGCAAAGCACTCTATAGAACACAAAGGAAAATCATGTATACATTCATTTGTACGTGCAAGTAATTCTTTTCAATTAATGCATCTGATTCAAAGAATTTGCATGCAGATTAAATAAATAAAAAAGAATGTACACCTCTCTGAACTTGGTCTATTAGAAGTATAAAGAAATTTAGGATACCTCAAGGGAATGCTCTTCTCCCACTAATCCTGGGGAAACTAAGCCAAGAAAATGCCCTTAGGTCAATTGCAGCCAATATCTGGCACAGAAAGCCTAAGCTTGCACAGCATTGATCCCTACAGGTGTTCTGCATTTGGTAAGGCAAAAGGATTTTTGTCATATGCAATGCTGTCTTTACTGCAAATCAAAAAACCTATGCACATTTGTTTTAAAATGAAGCCTTTCAACAAAGGCAACCTGACATATTTTATCCACTTTCATCTTTTTACATTTTGAGTAACAAATGCAAAAGATAAAAATTCACCTTTGAAACCCAAAACGAAGAGAATGTCTCAGTGCAACAGCAACAGAAGCAGAAGCTGCAGGTGATTCTGCAATTCCATTGCATACCTACAAAAGATTTTTTTTTTATTCAGAAGTAATTAGTGCTGCACAAGATCGTGTCGTTTCTTATTTGTACCAATTGTTTTTTTAACTTATGTATCATTCAAACAAAGCCACAGCTGCAGGGAAGAGATCCTAAGATTAAGATGTTATTAATTCGTGTACAACACAAAGGTCACATTTGATTCTGACACCAAAAGCTGTTGTACAGTTTCAAGTGCATGGTCCTGCATGGAAAGTCAACTGTAAAAGTAGATTATGTAGGTGAAGGTCATCTTCAGTGGTTCTCTCAGCAGTCTGCAGATTAGATGCACTCAGTGTGCCAGAATGCAAAACACACTGGAAAGACAGACACTATGAAAAGAAAGCTGTCCCAGAATTCTGACTCTTCCTTTAACATGGGTGAGCCATTACTTTCTAGAAAACATGGTGACAGTATTAATCAGTCAACATTTAAGTGCTGGTTTGTGTTGTGCAGAGCTTTAAACTCCTCGTGAAACATAAGGGAACATAAGCAAGGACACAACGTGTGCTCTTCCTGCTCAGTTCTCCTCTAACTCTGAACACAAAATCTCAGCATCACCTCCATATAATCTCAAATAGTCATTACTTGCAGATGCTATTTCCTTCTGCCAGTAGTTTATCTAATCTATTTATAATCTATTTAATCTATTTATAGTTTATCTAATCTATACCTCTCCTAGAGGTACCTGCAGCCTGTAACAATAGAAATTTGTTCCCAAAATCTACAGCCATGACTGCCAACAGCAGGAAGATGACTTACAAGAAAGAGGCCATTCTCACAGTTATTAATCCTCATTGGCTTTGTACTTCAGAGAGAGCTTTTTATTCAAAGAGACTGATTTACCAAATGAGACTGTTTGCATAATATACATTTGGCATTTTATTTTTAACTTGCTTGTTGTTTTCCTCTTTGTTTTTCAAAATGTCAGTACATAAATACAATCTTGCAACCTCTAAGTCTGCCTCCTTTTCATTCCTGACTGTGCAAGGATCAGATCACTGAGCTGGAACGGGTGTTTGGAATCATAGGGCACAGTGGTGTTTTGAACTGCTCTATGAAAGCAATCAGGGTGAAGGGCCAGGAAAACAAATGACTGCATAAATTATTGTACATATAATGATAGAGAGTACAGCTTAGCATACTCTGCTATCTTATAGGGTACTGCAGAAGTTAACTCTCTCCTGAAGTCTGCAGGCAAAACTCCATGCAGAAGTTGAAATCTATCTCAGATTCCTTGCTGCTCACTGGTGCTTGATACAGTCTTGTGCCCACAGCAACTGGAAGAACGAATATCTGGTTCATCCTTATGTTTGAGAGCGATGCCTCATGAGCTGTGACTGCAGAAAAGCAGAATAATGTCTTGCCCAATAATAATTAGAAAGGTGTCTTGAGGTTAATTACTCCTAAAATGCTTTCTCATCTCACATCCTCTCTTGTTAGCTAAGCACAGACTAGCTGAGATCAGCAGGGTTATGAACTACACAGTAACTAATATCCAGATGTAGAAGCAGAAATCAGGAAGGCAACCCCCAGCCCCCTCAATTAAACCACATTCTCTTTACCTCTTTCTTAAGTATTTTATCTAGGATGGTCAAAGCACTGCCAAGAGAGAGCAAAGTTTTGTTTGCTTCCACAAGGTCCGCATAAAAATCACTGTAAAATGAATCACACGAAGCAAAACTAGGTTAGATATGACAGCATTTTTGGAGAGGATCCTGATAACGGTATTTTGCAGTCAGTACTGACAGCAACACATTTTCTATAAATACTACACATTCATTCTCAAAGACCTAGCTCTAGCAGGAAGATGACAACACTCCTGCCTAACAGTCTCTAAACCTGTTTCTATTTGCACTAAAAGAAAACAAAAAATGCCTGATGATATTCAGGAAATAAAGTGCTGTCAAAATGAGACTTTCTAATTTTGGAAGTTGAGTTTCTGAAATTGCAATACCAGTCGGGTATTTCTTTTCCAGCTAAAAGCTAACACAGATCTTAGAGGCATTTTCCTAACACCTTCCTTCTAAACTAACACATTTTCACTGTCCTCTCTCTCTTGAAACATTCTGATTAGTTATGTAAAGGAGTCCGGAGGAGGGCCACTAAGATGATCAGAGGGCTGGAGCACCTCTCCTATGAAGAAAGGCTGAGGGAGCTGGGCTTGTTCAGCTTGGAGAACAGAAGGCTCCAGGAAGACCTCATTGTGTCCTTCCAGTACTTGAAGGGAGCTTATAAACAGGAGGGGGAATGGCTGTTTACGAGGGTGAACAGTGACAGGACAAGGGGAAAATGGTTTTAAACTTTAGGTTTAGGGAGGTTTAAGTTAGATAGTATGAGGAAGTTTTTCACACAGAGGGTGGTGACACACTGGAACAGGTTGCCCAAGGAGGTTGTGGATGCCCCATCCCTGCAGGCATTCAAGGCCAGGCTGGATGTGGCTCTGGGCAGCCTGGTCTGCTGGTTGGTGACCCTGCACACAGCAGGGTGTCAAAACTAGATGATCACTGTGGTCCTTTTTGACCCATATGATCCTATGACTTTAAGGAGAAAAATGGTAGCTAACTCTAATGTCTTAAGTTTTCAGAAGTAGTAATGCTGCCTGTGACTGAGTAGAGCGATGCCACGGAGACAAGAATAAGAAAGAATAAGATTATTAAGATTTTTTATATATAATTATTTATATATATATATATATATATATATAATTATGTAAGATTATTAAAACCATTATATGTGGTTTGTTCTGAGACCTCTCATCCTTATAATTAAGTTGAAAATTAATTAAATACGACCAACCTGACAAGAGCTTCTAGTTCATTTTTGTCCATTTCCTTCACAACATGAAGGTGTACTGGGAAGGTGTTTGGGTCTGCTGAAGCTTTCAACTCAGCTGTTGTTGCTGTTTTGATGGGAGGAATTGGAAATACAATATTTTTCATGTGCAACTCCAAAAATCTTTCTATTCTGTCAGTTCCATTGCTGTCAGCTATCTTAGCTTCATCATCTGTACAGGGATTTGTATCAGCAGTCTTTAGTAAGTCTGATTTGGTGCTCAAATTGTGCAAAAACGATGTGTCTAGAAAAAAAAGTTTCACGTGTATTAATTTGTGAGCAGTATGTTAATATTTAGTCACAATTATTTGCAAAACAAAGTACACCTGTATTCACAGTGTTTATATTTGTTTCCATGCACTGTCTGCAATATTTTGGCACAGACATTTTTCAGTGATGCTACAATTGTTTTAATCCAGAAAAAGTTTGTAAGTGATAATGAAATTCCACCATTTTTTTCCCCCACACAGCAAACAAAGATATCAAAGCACTACTTTTTAATGGGATGTTTGTCACCTCTAGAAGTTAACAATGTTTTTTTTCCTCAGACTAGCTGAAGACTTGGCCCTGAAGGAAGCCTCACAGCCCTCCAGCAATCATTTGGGTGAATAACTGGTAGTTCAGTTATTTCAAACCAGAGGAAATAATCTTAATTTTGAATTTCGGTATGAATCCTTTTACCAATTCCATTAATTACCTTCATACGTCAACCATTTCCAGTAGGGTTTATGTGCTGCTCTCACATTTTGAATAGATTCAATAGCACTGTGAAAGAAACAGGATTAACAGTGTCAGTAGTGATGAAAGAACAGGGAATAATTTACCAGTGGGAAAAAACAACACCGACAAGAAAATAAAATCACTGAAGAAATGTCTCAAAGCAGGAAATAGATTACAAAGTATCACATGTAAACCTTGGCAGGGAAAGTGTTCAAAGCTTGCACATCTTTATATCTTTGATAGCTACACAGGTTGTTCTAGAATTATTCCTATGCTTACCTTAGGCAAGGTGCCATTTCTCCAGTTACCTGAGGCAGAGGATCTCTTAACAAAGTTCTTACAGTCATGCAGACGGATTCAGACAAGGACCTCAGGTGGTACCCACCCTAGAAAAAGTGTTTCATTCCACATAAGGGACCAATACACATGAAGTCTGAATGTCATCACGGGAAATAAATCAAACTGAATGTACCTGAATTTACAGAAATGAAAGATTATAAGCAAACACAATGTAGTGTTTCATATAAAAAATTATTAAGTTAGAGGTTACCTGCTGAAGTTCAGCAGCAAGCAACAACTCTATTCACTTCATCATGGTTCAGTTCAGTTTGGAAGTCAGTTGTGACTTTGCCCTGTAACTCTAGAAACATTCTTTTGCACTCCCCTCCCATAGCATTCCAGCTTCAGCAGTCCTGGTGGAAGACTCCTTAGAAGGTAAAAATTACCGCTGTCCTCTAAAATATCTGCACAGGGGAAATCTCCCACAGTCTGACACTTAAAATATCATTGTCCTGATAATTTGGCAAGAGTTGGAAGAGAAATGAAGATAGATTTCAGATGACGGAATTAAAGATGACAGACTTGTTCCTGCATTCCATTCATGGAGCAGTCATATCATCTGCATCGTGAGGAGATGATTATTTGCACTTCAGGCAGTATGTATAATAACCTGCTGAAGAAAGGGTGATGGAAAACAGCTCAAGCAAAACAGAGGTCAAGTGAATCAATTTCTAAGCAATTCACTTGTTTGGGATCATGCTGGGAAGATTCACAAACTTATCTACCAGCAAAATGACCGTTTCTCCACCATGCAGAAGAGGAGTTGACATTGACTTCAAAAGGAGGAAAAAAATGCTTTTAAAAAGACCTCTTAAAGATCTTGATAGATGTTTTTATTAAAAACAAACAAAAAAAACTCCCCAAATGGGAATGCAGCACAGGCTCTATAACCAACTTACAGTGTATTTATGCTAAAGCTTTTAAAAATTCTTCAGAAATAAGACAAAATTGCACAACACTGGTAATGCAGTTTATTCCCCATATAAGTTTTAATGAAGTGGGGACTGTCCAGAGCAGCATTCTGAAGTCACTGTGCACAAGAACTGAACACAGCTGTAGAAGCTGTTTTCAGAAAAATAAGCACATGTTCCTCTGTTCTAACATTTTAAATTAAAATAATAATCAGGACACACACTTCTTTTCATGTCTCAGAGCATTGCCAAATTTTAGTCTTTTTTTGTATTATTGATTCTAAGAGGAGATACAAAAAGAAATTATTTTGTTAAGCTCCAGAAGTATTTACCTCCAGGATGACACACAGCTTCCCATGGGCCAACTGCATCAGGAAATGGGTAAGGTGGGCAAAGACTTCAGGAGTGGCATTCATCTGCCCCTAAATTAAAGAAAAGTTCTGTTAAGAGATGAAACCCTGAATCAAAAACACTAGTGAGAAAAATAAATAGATAGATAGATGATCTGAACTAAATGAGATTGGACTCAGCCTCAGCATAAAGGAACGCTCACCTCTAGCTGTATCTAACAAAATGCTGAACCAACTGCTTTAAAGGAAGACACAAAAAGATGATGCAGGAGTTGTGCCTACAGGACAGTCTATCTTTATATATTGTGTGCTATGCATTGAGCTGGGTCAGCTTAAAGACTCAAACATATATTTTTAGCTTGGTCAAAGTGAATTGCACATAGCAATCAATGGGCATTTAAGATGCAGGAATATTTTACAAACACATTTATGACTGACAACACAAACCACAAAATGTTACTTACCTCAGGGTCTCCAATTCCTGAATCATACCCAGAGGAGACAAGAACCAGTTCAGGATCAAACTGTTACAAAACAGAAAGAAATGTAGCACGTTCTTTTGCACTGCATTTCAACTGTACACTGCTATGCCATGACACCAGCACATTCATTAATTGTACAGTACCTCAAAAGCCGTTGGAAGTAACACATGAAAAAATGCAGCAAGATAATCTGAATTTCCCATCCCAACCTGCAAAATGGGAGAAACACAGATCAGATCTTCCTGTTGAAGTAATAGCTTTTCCTAAGGTTTTGCCAGACATAAGGAAAGATAATACCAAAAGTTAAAGACAAGACAGCCTCATAAGATCAGCTCAAACTCCTCTGTATAAGAACTATATACAGATATCCATCGTTTTGGGTCTTCAGTTCTCTGCTGAACAAGGATGGACACAGCCACCTCCTGAAGCACTCCCAGGAGTGGCTAGCCAAGATACTGAAGAAAAACGATATGCATGTGTCGTCTTCTCTCTTGAAACAAACAAACATGACATTCTGAACCTTATTTCTTAGAAGACATTTCACTGACAGGAATAAGATACACTATGCTACATCTGCCAAGCAGGCAAAGCAGCACATATTCAGAAAGCATTATCTAATGCATAAGAAATAAAGCTATTGCCTTTGTTCTGTTGGGCTGTAAATAACATTTACCTTATTCCAAGGTAAATTTATATTAAAACCTTTTCCTTTTCCCAAACCCACAGCATCATAATCAGATTCTTTGAGCGATGGCCAGAATTCCTGATGTTCGTAGCGATGCCAGGAGAAATACAAAACACTGAAAGATACAAGAAAAATCCAGCTTGACAAAAAGGCTCCAAAACTGACCCTGTGAACTCTAATATATAGTGAAAGCATGGAAATATAATTATCCTTTCCTCTTAGTTCGCTAAGCAGCTTTTGACCATAAAAGTTGGTACAGAAGGTCCTATGTCAAAATTAACCTAGGACAGCTTTTAGTAATGTCATGCATGTGCTCCCTTCAGATGAAAGACAGGACATTCTCAGTAGAACAGATTTGTTTTTTGAACCCAATGCTGTGGCTTTTCAGAAGACAGCATAAAGCTCATCTGTTTCATCTAACTAGCACTTGAACTGAGAGATTCCTGAATAGAAAGAACAGAGATATTACCTAAATCCTGGTATAGAGAGATCTTACAACTAATAATCTTCCTAAAAGTCACATTGCTCGCTCATTTTGTGTTTGTTATTCTTTATTTTTCATTGTAAAATAAATTTATGTGTTTCTTTTTGTTAGATTTTTCCCCCTTTACTTGATAACAGGTTAAAAAAAACAACAATCACTAAAATAGCAAGAACATCTTGCCTTTTGTGACATTCTAGACTTAGGAGCATAAAACAAAATCTTATTCCCTACATAAGCATGCAGTATTTAGCCAGCTAACAAAAGCATCCTTCAAACCTTGGATCTTCTTCAAATATATACTGAGTTCCTTGCCCGTGGTGCACATCCCAGTCAACAATTAGGATTCTGCATAGAAAAGCAAAATAAAACATTCAGTGGAAGAACCACGGCATAGAGGTCTGAAGGAAGTGCAGATGACTGAAGATTTTGGGACCCAAAAAGGTACGTGACACCCACGAGGCTGTGGACATCACTCTAAAATGGTACCATGTCAAACGATAACGCAACATCACACTTGGGTATGAAAAGCTTCCCTACAGTCAGCGACGCTCTTACCTCCGTAGGCGATATTTCAGTTTTGCATATTCTGCTGCAATAGCAACGTTGTTGAACAAACAGAACCCATTAGCTGCATTTCTCTGACTGTGGTGACCTGGAGGTCTAAAACAAAGTTTTATGTCATTGTTCACAACAAAGGTGAATTTTGGTGAGGAGTGAAGACTTCCTCACATTTTCTTACCTTACTAATGCCATTCCATTGCACGCTTTTCCTGACATCACAGAGTCCACTAGCTGCAAAGCTGCTCCTACAGCTAGTCTGGCACAGTGGTAAGTGCTCTAAAAAAAGAGAATTTCATTGTTATTATCAGTCGTTCATCAGCTAGTTTTAGAGATAGCATGCATAATGTGCTTTGTGACCCAATATGAAACTGACATAAGTCTATGCTAATGAAATTATATGCAGTTAGTTAAAGGCATAATTTTACAACAGAAATGCCAGTGTGCTTTCTATTAGGTTTATCTGTAATCATCACATCCTTTGTAAGGATGTTCTCTCTGAGGGAGATAAGAAATAAGAAAAGGACGTATTGAACTGACTGGTTCTACTGCTGTCTCTGAAAATAAGGAGCAAAACGTTACAGTAACAAAGGCAAAATCAAAATTTGAGTAGTATGTATACTGGCATGATATCATTACAGAATAGGTAAAAGAACACTTATCAATTTAAATTACAGCATAGCACTAAACTGGAAACGGATCAACAGAAGGGCATAAACACATGCAAGTATATTTAGAGAGCAAAACAAATTACTATCAGCATTCCCCTACTTAGAAAACCATCACACAGATGCAGTAATACAAATACCTGCAAATCCCACTACAGGAAGCAGTTTAACTTACACACCGGATGAAAGAAAAAAGAATCATAATTTCCAGAGATTCTTTTCAGTTCCTCTTCATTCATTGTCTGCGTGCTTTTTGCAGCCTCCAAGTGTTGTGAACTGCAGAGGAGAGGGAGATGAACAACACTTAACTACACAAAGCAAACAGTCCAACAGTTTTTAAATACAATTTAATTGTAATGAAAGCTAACAAAACATGTTAAGAGAGGTTATCTGTGAGACTTCACAAGTCCAGCACGTATCCTGGGATGCTGGTTGTAGGATACAGCAAAGCAATGGAGTGCTATGAAATTAAGGATTCTTGGATATCCTAAGAATATGGTGACATGCTTCTCCCCTTTTCCAGTGGTCTTGGTATCACCAAAAAGCTGTTTTTTTGTTGTGCTACAATCTATTCTGCAATCCACGCTACAGACAGGTACCATCCCAACTAGAAGTAAATTAGGATCTGACAGCTGTCAGCATATGAATTATGACTGAGAATGTGTCCAATTATCCCTTGTTGTATGGAAAACAGGTATTTGATAGAATTCCTTATGATGTATGTATACCTCCCTCTTCTCCTTGGTTCTAGAGCATAACAAGTACTTAGAAACACTGTTCCACCAATTCTCTGTCACTGCTATTTTGCCTTTGGGTGCTGAGATGGAAATTAAGGTTGATGGCATCTACCCTCCTATCTGCATCCTAACACAGGATACAGCAACCACGTATGTGTTCTGTGTGCTCCTCTTGCTGGACATCCAAAGCAACCACAGTTTCACAACAAAGTGAGACAGACCAGCATTATCTAATATAAACAGTTGTAAGCAGTGAATTCAAAATGAAGATGCTATCAAGAACAAAACTGTACGAAGCTCAGTGATTGTGTAATTACTAGTTTAACTTCCTCAGCAGCCTCCTACCTAATGGAGGATTCAAACAACATTTTTGTAGGAGTTATGCACTTGTTTCAATATGAAAGTCTTTAGAAAAAAAAGACATCTATTATCTCTACGCTACATTTGGAAAGAAAAACAAGACCTTAGTGAATTTTTTGTTCCAAGCCATATAGAAGGGACAACTCAACTGGGAATTGTTATCAAGTCTCTTCAGTACCTGATCAGCAATGTACTTACTGCAAATATAAATTATATTGGTAAGCAGAGCTGCCTGCATTCCAATAAGAACATTTTGAGGAAAAATACTGTTCTGGAATCTGAAAATTTAAACATGATTCAGGATCCATTGTCCTCAAACAAGCATCAGGTCACCTGTGTGCAAACTTTTGTTTCCTGGGGTTCTACTGCTGGGTTCAGAAATTGTTTAAAGACAGTACAGCTGATGGTCTTAAGGGAGCAAGCTAGATGGAATCTTAGTGGAAGTTCTCCTAAACAACTCTGCCAAGAAGCCTCAGCAAAGCCTTCCCACCCTTCACTTGGGAGCTGATTTAAAGGTAAAGCCCTCACCCTGGATACATTTTAGTTACGTTGTATCTCTGCATCCACTGATGTGGGCCTCCATGCTGCCCCGTGGAATGTTATTCTAACTTAACCTCACCTCTGCCGTGTCACTGCAGACTTGTCAAGCAATCTAAACTCTCGGCTGGATTTGGTTAATAGCATCTGTGCTGCCCACTTCCCTTGGGGACTGTGGCATTGTGCCCTTGCCTATGCAGACACTGCCTCTGTCTGCTTTGCCATCAGTGCTTTGCTCCCAGCTCCACTTGTCCTTCAGGGAAAGACTTCACTGCTTCCTAACAAGAGAAAATGAGCACACAGCCAACATGCGTGTTGGTTGCAGAGCTATTGCACCAAGGTGACAAGTGCCAGAGCAGACTTCAGAGCCATGAGTTCAGAAGGGGCAAGAAGCTCATCCTCTGAATTTCCCCCACAGACTTAGCTACAAAGCTTTCCTGTTGGTTCACTCTGTCTCAAAGATGTTTGGGAGAAACAGGTGGTTATCAGTTTTCCTACATTTTTAAATTAGAAACTTACTTTTAATATTGTATTCAAATCAGCAATCACTGCTCAAGAATCCAAAGAGTGGAAATGGTGATATAGTGGAACAGCAAATTCATTCATACTTCAGCATCTATAGCATAGACAACATGATTTGTGCAAGTTTCAGCCTGACACATTTTCCACTGAAATTACTGGAAGTTATTGAGCTTAGGACCAGGTATTTTTAAATGGTGTAAAACATGCTCTGGAGGTATGACATCTGTTATTTCATTAGATTAAACTGAATGGCAATAAAAATAAATTTCAGACCTGTGAACTAAGAGGATTTCCTCCTCGCTTCCTTCTCTAGCAGGCACAGGGATGCATCTTTCCACAAGATGGTAACATTGAAGCTGCTCATAGGAGGCCGACAGTCTTTCTGGCACTTCAATATCACAAATAGGACTGAAAATAAGTGATATTCATATTATTGCAACACACACCAGCACAGCTTTCAAGTAATAATAATGCCTACTATGCACTATAAGTAAAGATTCAATATCCTCAGAGGGACTTGTGAGAGTAAAATAATTATAATAAAACTCTTTGAATACTTTCCAGTTTAGAATTGAGCCAAACAATTACAAAATCTGTAAGCAAAAATAAATTTATGTCTCTTGCACAGAAATAAACAAAACAACATTAAATTTTCCTTGTTCTCTCACCACTTAAAGCAGCAACTACTACCACAGACACGGAGACATTGAGATTAAAAGTGAAGATCTTACAGGGAAGATCAGCAGAGGATTTGACAGGACTTCATTTCAAGCACAACAAAGGTACTGGTCTAATTTACATAAATGTGAGCCAGCTGTATATATCAATTTCTAATTGAACTTAATTGAAGGGTTTCAGATGAGAAAGTAAATCCATATGTTTTTCCAAGGTCAGTGAGACTTCAGCTTTATGAGCAATTTAGTTAGCTTAAACTGCGGTGTTTAGAGAACTAATCCCCTTACTAAGGCCTACTGGACTGCAGAGCTTCAGCTTCTCAGATCCAGCTTCAGATTAGTAGTAGAGTATCTAGATACTAATTAGCAGTAAAAGTTTTTCGAGAAGGCAGAGTTTCTGTTCAGCAGGAAAGCTACCAGGTTGTCTGTCCCTACACACTGCACGTCACATTTACAAAAAATACATGCACTGCGTACTTTCTTGATAAGAATCAATTCATAAAAAGGACAGGACGTTACTGACTTACTCGTTCCAAAGCAGCTTATGCCTGGTCATCGCCTCATCGTAAATCAGGGCTGTTCCTGAAGCCATCGCTACAGATAGAAGAGAGGTCCCTAGGTGCGTATCTCGGGTACAGAACAGATGTACGATGAACAGCCAGTGGGAATGTATGCATGCAGGGCAAAGGCCTGCAGGAGGATCTCGCACTTCTGACTTCTAAGTACAAAGCGCAAACAAAGAAGCCTCGAGGGGCTGGTCTGTGAGGACACAGGGCAGAACGGCCGGCACGGCCCTGAAGGCTGGATCCGCGCGGGCTGGATTCCCGGTTACCAGCAGAAGGACGTGCGGTGCATTAGAGGGGGTACAGAAGCTCCCTCAGTCCGCGGATAAGGGCCTGAGGCCAAGCCGGGGCGAGACCTGGGCCGGCAGGCGCGTAGGGGTTACTCACCTCAGGCTGAGACAGGTGCGCGGGAGATCTCGTGCTCAGCAGCCCCGCACGGCACCCGCACACCGCGGTCCCCACACGGGCCGCCCGAGCAGCACCTCGGCCTCACCGCCGTCTGAAGGCACGGCGCCGCCCGCTCGCAGCACGGGGCGGGATGGCGGGAGCGGGCGGGGCTGCGACGCGTCCAAAGGAACGCCCACAGCCCCGCCCTCAGGTGGCTGCTGCTGCTGCGCGGGCGTTTTGCTTCCGAGGGGTTGGTAGTTAAGGGGTGAAACGTTCCCAGCCGGAATTCCGGAGTTGAATTTTCTCTGGCTCTCACCGTAGAATGATAGAATGGCTTAGGTGGGGAGGAATCTTACAGATCATCCCGTTCCAGGCCCCCAGCCGCGGGCAGGGCTGCCAACTAGACCAGGCTCCTCTGCACACCTCGTTGACGTATAGCAGAGGGTCTTAAATCACATATATGTACATATGAAGAAAAAATTGCTCCATCCAATTCCACTTTACTTTGTCAGAGCTCTGCAAAGTGGGGCTGGCAGCTGGAGCTGCGTTATGCCCAGGATAGTTCAAATACCACCGCTGTTTTAAATATACAGCAGCTCCAAGAGCAAGTAAGCAAAGGGCTGTAAGGTAACCCCTCATGTAAAGAGAAATAAATGGAAAATCGACACAAGCTAAGATGACCTCCTTTACCTCATAGTCAATCAAGCAACCAGTTCTCAGCAGCTCACATCAGTAGCCATGTCCTTTCGTGCCAAGACCAGGCGGTTGATGTTGTCCTGGCACTTAAATGGGTCACTCCCTGCAGGGCCGCCCATGGCTGACCTGAGCCCCATCAGACGCCTTTGGGAGCAGTTGGCAACTGTGGGCACTGATGGAGTGCTTTAAATATTTACCATTTTTCCAGCAGAAAACATTGCAGATTCGGTGGGATCAAATGAACCGAGCTTTTGAGTCACCTACGTTTTTCAGAACAGTGTCTTCATTATACAGTATAAACTGAATATAGGTTGTTCCAACTTTTTTTTTTTCATCATTTCCAGAAGTTTTCTAGCTCATGATAGAAAATCATATAATCATAGATTCACAGAATAGCCCAAGCTGGAATTCCGAGACCCACAAGGATCATTGAGCTCAACTCCTGGCTCCACACAGAACCACCCTAAATTCAAACCGTGTGTCCAAATTCTCCTTGTGCTCTGGCAGCTCGGGGCTGTGCCCATTGCCCTGGGCAGCCGCTTCCATGCCCACCACCTTCTGGTGCACTGACATTTTGTATGTCTGAATATGAAATAGGACTTTTCCACAAAGGAGCTCTGATTTAAGAAGATTCCAAAACTGCAGTTACCCCATGCTCGGAGGCATTACCACCATTGATCATCTTGATCAATGTAAAATGACAACAAATGACCAGATTTTCTTGCGGTTGGGCTGTGTTACGTTTGCTGTTATTTATTACGATTTATTCCATTTTCATTCGGACAAAAGCGACCAGCAGAGGGCCACCTTCCTTTAAAATTCTCTAATGGAAAAGTATGAGGTGTGTTAATGAAGCATTAGCCTGAGAAAGTTTGGTAAGTCAAGAAAATGGCGGGGTGAACCCTGTAGAAGAATACACTAAAGGTACTGAGCTGGATGAAAACTGTTTCATTTCAGTTTTTATACATAATACGAAAGATTTTTGCAATAACTCAAGCCTTTATACATAGATGATCAAATTCAAATTTCACAAGTAGTTAAAATACTATAGAAAGTAGGCCTGATAACACTGGATCTAAGTTCAACTTATAATACAGTTTGAAAGGAAACAAAGATTTTACATGCCACTTATACATTCTTATTTACAACGCAGGTTTGGCATAAAAAGTGAAATAAGCTTTTTACAAGTAATAAGATAAATATTTACAAGCATTTATGGTACCTCCATTTCTGAGTGGCCAAAGTCAGCTGGGAGTCCCTTCTCTGCCAGTGGTAAATCTGATTAACTAAAATGATACCCTCCTCAATCTTCCCTACAAGGAGATACACCATAGGACGATGGCTTTGAGTCATCCTCTGTGTACAATTTTCATTGATAAGCAGCCATTGTTGTATCATATGCTGAGTTTCATAAGGCAAGAGTGAGCCCTGGGTAATGAATTCCACGTGGCACTCAATGTTGTACTCTTGGTCGCCAATTACTGCTCTTTTTTTGGACAGCTTTACTTTCACTGCTAAGGAAAAAAGGAAACATGTAAGTCACTCAGTTTGTTCAAGTATAGAAATAAATACCCGCTAAAGCAGGAAGATTCCTTAAAAATACTCTCATAATTCCTGGTGATGGAGTGTGGTGACATCTTCTCCCACAGCAGCATAGATTTTCTAACTTTTTTTTAAATAAGTTTGCAACTGATCATTTTTTTCACTGAATTGGCAGCTAGGCAAACATATTTTCAAGAAGATTTGTAATGTATTTTTGCCGTCATTGTATACGTGATGGTGACTGGATAATTAGATCCTGTAAGCTGTTGGCGTGATTCTAATATCACGAGGCTGACCTCCTTGCCCAACTAGTCTACTGATACTCATTTTGTTTCTCTCAGCAGTAATGTTTGGTGATACCACCCTGTTACATTCTCCCTTTTCATCACAGACATCACAGACATCTGTCCATCTAACACAACCCCACCAACACTTCTTAGCATGAAATTTCTCTGCAGTACCTGTTCTAAAGCCAGCTGTGTTCACTAGTAGTCTCTATTGGCTTCAAAGGACTTTGCAGGACATTTCTAGGGCAAACTCAGAAGTATTGCCCGCCACTTCAGTAAAATAACATGAGGTCAGAATTTATTTTGTATGAGTTTCTGAGTCTTTTCAGTAAGCTATGTATTGTGAACAATTAATGCACAATTAACAAGGACATGCCATTTACTGGTGAAACAACCAAAGCTTTATTGGGTTTAATTACTAATAAAAGACAAACTGGTTTATATGCCTGATTTTGCCAGAAATATTTTCCATATACCATATTGTACGGCAATGAAGCCAGCCCAACAAGAACAGAAAAGCTATTTGTTTGTAAAATAGATGATGAAGAAGTCTTTCGTGCAAAAGAAATCCTTAAATTTTGCTCAGAAAGAACATATTCTGAAAAATAACCTAAAGTTGACTCAATATCCAAGCTCTCAGGATGAAGATTTTGAAACCCCAGCAGAAGCTGTCAGCTATTTTAATCCCAATTTAAATGCATTTTAGAAGGAGAACTGATAGTTTGATAGTCATATTAACAAGGACTTACCAAAATTACTGTCACAGAAAACTTCGAGAACTCTTTTGTGTGTAAAGAGTTCCTCCACTGCTGGGCAGGTCTGGCATGCAGGCTTTGGTAGGACTGGTAAGAAATGGCAAAGTCTCATCATTATCTTTTAGAATGTTTTGTGTTAGTTTTCTGCTGTAAAAGTCAAGAGCTTGCTGTTTAACTATGAGTAATTATAAAAAATACAGAATTGTTCAGTGATAATGTATGCATCTGCATGCTTCTCCGAAAACATGGCTAAGGAGGAAAAGGAGTTTCTGTTTCCACGCACATTGACTCTTTGTTTAAACTGATAAACTCAGTCATCAACATCAAATACAGTGTTTATAAATAGTGTTTTATTTTCAGTACAGCTGTGGAATGGAGAAGGGGTCAAGTGAGAGTTCTGTCAGTGATCCTAGGTTCAGCTGGACTAATATTGAGAACATAGGAATTGGAGTGTGCCAGCAGCAACTTACTTGTACTGCTATTTTCCTAAGTAAACACACCTAAGCACATTTGAAGATTTGACCATTAATGTCATGCTAACTCCCTTAGGAAAATCAGATAATAAGTCCTCCCAACTTTTCCAAGTTGATCTGAAGACCAATTCAATTAATCGTGAGTTTATCAGATCCCTGATAAAGCTGATAAGCCTGTAAAGAGACCTCAAAATAAATAAAATACAGTGCCTGTAGCTGTGCAGGGAGATAATCACTTCCTCTGCTATGTGTAGACCAACTGCTCTTCATTGAATTGAACTGATGCTGACTCACATCATCTGAGGAGTGCCACAGTTTTCACTGCAGGCATTAATACTTCCCCCCTTCTGCACAAACAAGTATGCATAGATGCAACTCCGATTACAAAGTCACAGACTGAGAACTGTGTCCCTTCTGTCTTGTTTACCTGCAGCATACAGTACAGCCACCCTGCCATCTTCCACCTACCTTTGTGCAAATATTTATATTCCTTTGTAAGCGATGCCAGACACATGTCCTCGTCTGCAGGGAACCGACTGCAGTCCAGGCTTTCTGGCCAGGCGTGCCCATGGCAGGTGAGCACAGGAGCACAGCTGTCCCGAACACCAACACACATACTCCTACAGGGGAGGATGAACCTGCACCAGAGGGAGCACCAGGCTGAAGCTGTTCAACTCACTCAGTGATAACAAAGTATTTCAGCAGTGATTTCTGCACAAAGTACATACTGATATTTGACAACCTTCAGCAATAATTCATTTCTAGAAATGGCTTATTCTTCTACGTTACAGAATTATGTTTTTATTAATGCTATTATGTTTTTATTTATGTTTTTCTTACTATCTGAGAAAATCCTTGTCAAGAGCCCAAGTCTCTTTGCAACGGGTATTTGGTTTCATTGTCACCTATATTCAACTTTAAATTAACAAGAACAAAATTTCAACTGAAACAAACTAAAATATGATATTCTTTAACTACAGCATTCATTTCCACAGAGCAAACTAAAGCTGAAGTTGAACTCAAGAGCTTTTCAGTGCTTTTTTTTTCCCAATGACTATGAAATAGTTAAGAGAATTATTTCTGATGAGGCAGAGATCACCTTTCCATTACAATTGAAGTACATTTGATTTGATCCCTGTTCTGGCCAAAAGGCTGGGTGCTGTGATACTTACGTGTCCAGGCAGATGGGGGCAAACAGAGAGCACAGGAACATCCTCACATGAGGGTGACAATCCGTGTGCACCAGGTGCTGCCAGGTGGTGGATTTTAGGACGACCTCCGCCATGCTTGTGTGTCCCATCAGGTTGGGAAGCCTCATTTCAGAGTATCCAATCTCGTGGCACATGTCCATCTCCTTGGGTATCACTACACATTTGGTGGATAATCCAATGTCAAAGCCTGTGCCCACTCTTAGGAAACCACTCAGAGTGAAAACAAGTATTTTTGCAGTCAACAACATCTTCCTGTGAGCCCCAGCTTGCCAAACAGGGAGCTGTCAAACCTCCCAAGTACAGGGGCATGCTGAAAACCCTGTGGCTTATATACCCCAGGAGCTTAATGAACCCTTGGTTTTCGTCTGCTTATCAAATCACTTGAGACAGCACCAGATCTTATAGCCTATCCAAGTGATTGTTGTGATAACCAGGGAGGTGGGGATGAGATACAGAGGTATATTCTCTAAAGACAGATTAGCCATAGGCTTTCACGTGCCTGACAGCATCAGCTGCAGTAGGGTGCTATGTGGTATATTAAATTTTGACACCTAGAAGTCTTGCTATGTGCTTTCTAAATCAAATTAAGAGATCCCCCAGAAAAGTGGTTGGGCAGACAAGCTGTCTCCTAGGGCTGCTGTGTCTCCTTTGTTTTCAGACACTGCTGACTAGCCAGAAAAAACAGCCCAGATTGACTTATCAAGTGAAAACGTTTTGCTTGTGGTAATTGCTCATGTCTCTTCCATGTTTTACAGTGTAGAAGAGGCACTGTCTTTATTTGCACAAGCACCAAAAAAGAATCAGCCTTACTCTACTAACCAAATATTTTGGCTGGAAATTGGGACTCCTGTGCTGTGACATGCTAAAGCTCTCAACTTCCATCAATTTTACTGACTATAGAATGACTACAGAACTTGTATGTTTTACTTATTCAACGCAGTGATGGATTTAACCTTTCCTGGTGGAAAAATATTGTAGGACTGTTGTGGCTATAAGTATTTATTCAGAGAGAAAAGACGGTTATGCGTATGGAGTTCATTATGTCAAATGAACTTAGTAACACTTAGAATTGTACAAAGAACTCATCATTTCTCATCTTTATTAATAAACTATGACTGTAGAAAACTCTGTGTAAGCAAATAATACAAAGGATTTACTTATTTTGTCTGTAGCACAAAACAAAATAAAATGAATATTAAATTTTTTAAGAGTGAACAGAATTATTGGCAGTATTTTGTTACTCTTCTTAATATAGGACTGACAAATAGCTCTTACCTATAGATGAGAAGCTGGGGAATCAGGTAAGGTGACAGGATCTGAGTGATGTGTTTCTTACCTATTGTGAACTGAGAAGTCAGGCTACTAGACAGTTAAAAGACTTGAAGCTTTAAACAAAACTTCTAATGGAAATTTTTAATATTTTTTCATTTAGATACAGGTGTGTGTGGTGTGTTTTGTTTTGTTTGTTTGTTTTTAAATTTCCATTTCTTATTTATAGAAATGTTTAGATATTAACAAGTAGGTGGATCTATTGTAAAATATCTGGCTTTATTAGACAAAAGCCTGTTTGCAATAGCATATCAGCTAGTATTACTGGTGCTTGACTGAAATACGTTTTTCAGAAACAGCACCTTTTTGTGCTTATACTTAGATGTAGCACATTTGCACTATGTGCTACATATTACGTGTTCATATCTACGTTTTAGAGTATTCATCTTAGCATCTTTGAAATCAGTGACAAACTCCCACTGGTTCTTCCTTAGTTGTTTTCTTAGCTAGGCTACAGGAGAAATTACAGTATCTGTTTAAATATATTGGGGAAAAAAAAGACAACATGAGATCTCTGATGTGTCAGTTTGAGACCCAACAACTACAGGGGAACCAAACTTTATATAGGAAGTCCTCACTCAGCCAGAAGATTTCTGCATCCATTCATGCTGCTGTTGTTTTGCCATGGATTCTCCTTTATTGCAGATGCTCAGCTGTTCATTGATGCTGTGAGGAAAAAAAAATCCACCAGGTAAAAGTTAGCCCACATTGTTTCTGAGAAAGCAGTAAACTGATTTCTTCTTGCCACATAAGATGAACATTCAAATTACGTAACAGGTGATAGAGCAGGAATATTTCTACATATATATCACTATATATATATGTAGATGTTCCTCCAGTAAAGGCTACATAAAATAAAATAAAATAAAATAAAATAAAATAAAATAAAATAAAATAAAATAAAATAAAATAAAATATTAGTTTTGCAGACTATCAAGAGATATCAAGAGAACTGCAGCATCTGCATGCATTCTGACTGGGAAGCACAAAACATTGGACCTGAGGTTTAGACAGCCTTCCATCTCAAGTCTGGCCACCAGCTAATTCTCTCTGAAACGTTTGAAGAAAGCTGTGGGGTCAGTCCATTAGCCACAGGCTGTATTTATTGTTCCTGGATATGAGAAGTGGTCACCTGCTGATGAGCTCTGATAAGAGGAATAGTTGCTGGAGACCCTTCCTACCTCTGTTTTGCCTTCTTTGACTGTTACCAGGGAGACAGACAGAGATTAACCCGGAGCCACCACTCAGACCCTAATATGAAATGGAACTGAATTTTTCTTCAAAGATACTGGGAGTTTGAGAGCAAGAACACAGACCTGGGGATTTGGGGACTTCATCTAAACATTAGTTCAATATTCAGCTGGAATTTATTTGAAGTGTAACTGCAGACACAGACAAAAGCTTACAGCTATGCACCCAGAGTCCCAGAGGACTTCAGAGAGGCAGCTGGCGCAGCAGGGGCAGCTTTGCTGGAGCAATGTGCTCAGCCTGAGGGGCAGCATTCATTTCATACATGGTATCTATAAACCAGCAGAGGAAGAACCATGGCTGGTTTTGGAAAATGCCTCTTTAATTTACCCATCTCAATGGCTGTAGTGTTGCTTTAATTTTTAAATAACAGAAGTACTGTATGCCCTTATATGCTGTAATGCGGGTAGTTGAAGGCTCAGCCTTGGCACACTGAACTCTGTCCTTGTTACTGGAAGTTGGTTAACCCAGAGGAAAGTTTGTTTTAATAGTGAAAGAGAAAGCTGATGCGTGGAGTGACCCAGATTTAGTTTCTGACCTCAGGCTTCCTGTTTAACCTGTAACCCCACTGCATTTCATACGCACACACACATAGACCAGGGACAGGATTTCTGGGCAACAGTACAGGGGATGCAGGAAGATGGATGCATTTGAATAGGAAGTGTTGAGATACTGCAAGAGTCAGGAAAAGGGATGTAGGTACAGGATTTACAGATTCCAGCATCACCTAAAGGCACAGATGTGCTGAATGCTGTACAAAGCCTGAGTAAATAGCATTTCCGAAGTACACCAGATAAGCAGAGACGGAAATAGGGCACAGGGAGATCAGCTGGCAATCAGGCTGTCTGAATTTAGGCTTCTAAACCACCGATCATGTATTAGATGAGCATCTTCTGCACAAAGCCAGTACTGATAGCCACTTGTCTCTTCTTTTTCTGAGCTAGAAAATCAAACTTCTCAAGGCTGGGGTTTCTCAGTGCTACTGGTTTGCTGGTTTGGCTGGCACTGCCTGTTTCTCTTCTTAGTTTTTACTTTCTTTGTAATTTTGCTTTGATTTCTTGTTATATGGAGTTTTACATATTTCAGGCATAATCCCTGCCATGCAGAAAAGCTTCTGTCTAGATGTTGTATTTGCAGTCTTTTGGACATTTATTCTCTGTTTTCCTGTCACAGAACTGTATATCAGAGCAACGTCCCGTCTGAAGTTTTGTCTGTTACAGGCAAATACAGAAAAAAAAGCCAGTTCAAAAGGAGAGTGCGCTGCATCATTTCCAAACTCTGTGAGCAAGACAGTAAAAGCAGGCTCAAGAGTGTTTCCTCAGACCACAGGGGATCAGCTGTCCTGCCTAGGCGTAAACAGCAAGTATGTACCAACTATTTGTAGTCCATTGAGAAAGTAAACAGGGTCGCCTTGTCTATCCCCAACACTTTCTTTGTCTGTGGCCTGTAGTCAACTACTGATTATCACGATAAGGCAGAAAAACATTAAGTCTTGAAAATTATGTCTGGCTTCTGGCTGTTAGAAGAGATAGCTCTATCAGTTAAGCACGTAAAAGGCTGGGAGAGTGTTCAGCTGACTCCAGCAGGCCTGGAGCCGATCCCTTTTAACTCACTTGACAGCTTTTTGCATCTATCTTCTCCCTCTTCCAGCTACTTGGAGGAAAGGCTACCAGAATTTGACATTATACCATTAAATGGCTGGCCAAACCCGCTTTTCTTTGATGCCATTGGAATTAATGGGCCTGAAGCATCCGTGTAGAATTCAAATTTCAGCATACCTGCTTTGCTGAAGAAGAAAAGTCATGTAATGTCTATAAGGTTTCACAAATAAATAAATGTGCATAAAATACATGAATTGAAACATCATGGGCAAATTCTCTCTAAGCAAAGTTCCCTTTGGCATTAATAAGATCTTTTTCTTTAAAAAATGATGTCATTTTTTAAATGTCATCTCTTTCCTTGGACTGAAAAATGTATTTGAATGCACTTAATCTAATCAAGTGTTCCCACTACAGTTGGTTTGGGTGAATTGAGATGAACACACAGCTTTGTCAAGAAATAATCAAATGAATTTCAAATTATGGATTCTATCTGTTGGATTCTTGGCAGCTTTTTGTTGTCGTGTTAATTTAAATTAGTCTCCAAGACATTACTCATCTTTTTAAGCGTGCAGATTTACATTTTAAATTTTTGAAAAGAAAATGTATTTTCTGGATATATCTTCACCTTCATTGCCACGTTTCCATGTCAGGCTGTTTTTGGAAAGAGCTTTTTTTCTGAAAGCATTTTCAAACTATTTTATTCAAATGCACACACGTATACTAAACTTTGGTTGGCTTAATTAAGATAAATGTTTGCATCCTAAACTCAAGTGTGTGCAAAGCACCACTTTTCAAGAATTGTTTTGGGACTTGGGGAAAAGAATATATATTTGTAATTGTGGCAATTACAAACCACTATGACTGCTCCACAAATGAGTGTGCCCACTCACAGTCATTTAGTATGTAAATTTTACCTGACTGCTTTGCAAATACTTGATTGGAATAGTTAATTCTATTCTGCTACTTGAGCTCTGTAACAGGATGGGTAAGGGATACATGCTGAAGGACTGAGTGTTCCATGCTTATTTTCAGTCTCTTCATTTTAGATACTCTTGCAGACACCTTCTGGAACCCTTTTAATGCCCCTTCTTACTCTGACAGAAGAGGCATTTGCTATTACAACTGTCACTAACATACTTTTCTCCCTTATTTCTTGTGTAACTCTCAAGGAGCTCACAACATTTCTCAAGTTGGTGGAGGAAGATCTGGTCAGGTTGTCTAGGCAAACTCAACACACACAAAACCGTGCGCCCTGATGGGACGTGCTGAGGGAGCTAGCAAAAGTAATTGCCAAGCTGCTCTCCATCATCTTTCAAAGGTATGGGAGAGGTGCCTGAGGACTGGAGAAAAGACAATGTTAGTCCAGTCTTCAATAATGGTCAAGGTGGTGACTGTACCCCTCTACTCTGCCCTGGTGGGGCCACATCTGAATTACTGTGTCCAGTTCTGGGCCCTTCCATTAGAGAAAGACAGGACTTCTAGAGAAAGTCCCGTGGAGGGTCCCAAAGATGATAAAGGACCCAGAGCATCTCCTGTATGAGGAAAGGTTGGTCAGCCTGGAGAAGACTGAGGGAATATCATATCAATTTTTACAAATATGTAAAGCATAGGTGTCAAATGAACAAGGCCAGGCTCTTTTGGATGGTGCCCAGCAGCAGGGGCAATAGACATAAACTGGGACATAGGAAGCACCATAGAAGCACAAGAAAAAGCTTTACTATGAGGATGACAGAGTACTGGAACAAACTTCCCAGGAGGGTTGTAGTGTATCCTTCATTCATATTCAACACTGACCCATGCAATCTACTGTAGAGAATCTGCTTTACTGGGGGCGGGGGGAGGTTGGACTAGATGATCGCCAGAGGTCTTTTGAATCTCTATGATTCTCTGATTCTTTTTCAGTTAACTGCAGCACAGTAACTCGTTTTGATTAAAATGTGTAGCCAAACCACACCTTTGCATGCCAAGTGAAGAGCAGCAGGTTGGTAACATCCATAGCTCAAGTCAGACATAGCAGCCCTTCACACAAAACTCCACCACTGTGTGAACTGATTCCAGATGTTGCATCCAACCCTCTGAAGAGTACTTTGCTGGCTTCCTTCTTAATTTCTGTAATTTAGAGGAGGCTGCCTGCCTACTGAAGTGAGTCAGAGGTGTTTACTGGTTTGAGATCCACCTCCACAGCATCCTCAGCTGATCTCTGACCTTGTGCTAAGCCATTTTAGCTGAGTTGGGAAATTCTCTTTTTTTTTTTCTTTTTTTTTTTGGTATTATTTGCTAGCTTAGTGAAGAGAAGCAGCTCTGAATGCTGAGCTCTAAGGAGAACCAGCTGGCAGGTAAGGGAGAGAGAACACCACCACATCCACTGGGTAGGTCTCCATGGGCAGCTGTGGAAACAGCCTGAAACACCAAATGTGATAATGGCTTGACAGACACTACTTTTTAAATCAAACCCTTATAATTATCCCTATGTTGTTACATAAGGATGGGATGGTTTCCCTTTATAGACAGTAACTCTTGTTCATCTGGTAAGACATCTGTTGGGACAGTCATATAAAAGTAAGTAGACCTTGCATCTTGTACAGTTACTAGATCTTTGTATTTACATCCTAACAACATTACATAGTGCCTTCTGATAACACTGTAATTAAATAGCAACAGACACTCCCCTCCTCAAAATCTCCCAAACCCCAGCAATTGCTCCTTCAGAAAGGTGTTTGTATTGCTGTAGCAATTCTCTCAGTGGGCTTGAGAGTCAACTTAGCTGCTTCATCCCTGCTGATCCTCTTTGTGGGACAGCCCTATCTGCATTCCTGAGAGATTTCAAGTTCTGGAAAGGCAGAGAATTTAAAAATAAATAAATAAATAAATAAAAAATCAATCTTCAAATAGAAAATGTAGACATACCATGCTTAGAAAAAGAGAAAAGTAAATAATATTCTCTCTTTGGGCCTTTTGTCCCCTAGAAATTTCAGAGAGCAGCAGGGGCAGGTTCTTTCCTTTATACCGCGGCTTGTGTCACACACACAGCCTCTGCTGAGATCAAAGACATGTGGTTTCTATTACTGTATCTCAAAGAGAAGTTCACTGATAAAGAAGTCTCCACCCTAATGATTAAACCCTATTTGGATTTGAATACCTGAGTGCAGGCCTTCAGCCAGCAGGCCAGGATTAGGAGGTTCTTGACTCCAGTGCCCATTTGCTAATCAGGCTGCAGATCACCTTCGTCTGTCTGTGCAATGTTATGTCATTTGACTTTCACAGCCATTCACTCATCCCTGGGCCTTCTTTTTCTTCCAGGGCTGCTACTGGGAAATGAAACCAAGATTAATCCACCCTAAAGATCTACAAAGGAACTGAGCAAATAAATAAGGAAATTCTATAGAGCAACCATTTATTAACTGCTCAAAATTAATCAGTGCCTGAAAAGATCTTGAAATCTGAAATTTACTTAGGATTAGTTCATGAAGCTGAGTAACAGATAACTGAACCAGAGAAATAATTAAACTGAAGGCTAATCAGGAGAGGCTGGTTTATGCGTTTACTTATTTATCATGTTTTTCTTGTGTTAGCTGCCATTTTCATTCAGTAAATAATGCTAAGGGCTTCATGCTGGTTGCAGCAACCAAGGATTGACAACTGTATCCATGGGAGGCTCTTTTCATTAGGGGGACCATGGAGGAGTAAATAGTTTAGAGGGAAAGGTATTTTGAAATTACAGTGAAAATCACCCAGAGACAAAGATTTGTGATTGAGGCTCTATTTTCAGACCTTAAAGAGAGAATGTTTGTCTGTTTTAGTTTTTCTCCCCAGTTATGTATGTTTGCCTGGTAAAAGATACCACTGTTCCTCATAAGCTTTCTGTTGTTACATCTGCATCACTCCTATATTACTACCGTTAAATATACCAAGGCAAGAGATTTTGATTGATGAGAGAGAAAAATGTATTTAGAAAGCAAATCTAGAGAGTGCAGACTGAAAACCTGAGCATTCAGTTATGTGAGTAAATGTTCTACTTTTTTTTAGATATAATTCTGTCAGATATTACCATCCATCCTTATACTGAGTAGTATTTTTCTTCCTGACATTCCATGAAGATGGAATAGAAGTATTCAGTTTACAGAAATGCAGAATGGCTGAGGTTTGCAGGGCTCTTTGGGTCCAGCTGGCCCAACCCCTGCTCCAGCAGGGACACCCAGAGCAGGGTGCCCAGGCCCATGTGGAGGTGGCTTCTGGGGATCTCCTTGGAGGACATTCCACAGCCTCTGGGCAGCCTGTGCTCCATCACCTGCACAGCATCGAAGCGCTGCCTGATGTTCAGATAGCAACTCCTGTGCTCTAGTTTGTGCCCACTGCCTCTCTTCCTGGCTCTGGGCTCCACTGAGAAAAGTCTAATTTTTTATTCTTTATTGATAGGCTGATGCTGTACCCAGGGAAAACAATGACAGATCCATGATCAATAATCAGATCTTTAAAGACAAGAGTCTGCCCACATTGCTTATGCTGAGTCCTACAGTACATCCAGTTGATTTCAGTGCAGTTCTAATGGTATATCTCAATGTTAGCAAGACTGTCAAAGGTGGCCAATGTAAACAGGCCACCCATTCAACTCTTTGGTGAATTATCTTTCAAGATGATGTATAAAAATGTTTTGTTTGGGAATGTGCTATTAAAAAATGGACTTGGGATGGAATGACCTTCGCCCTGACGTGTGGCAGACTGAGGAAAACATCCTTATCCAAAAACCTGGCTCCTGCAAGGGCTGCTGCAGGTGTATGTTCATGGCTTTGAGTGGCACCTCTTGCCTGGGTGAGCCCACAACTCCCCTGCTTTCTGCAGCCCTTGCTCAGCAGCCCTTCTCACAGTCAGGGGAGTTCTCAACTGGTATTGAGAAAACGAAAGGAAATTACTGATTTGCCTTCTGCCATATCTCAGCTTTCCATTTTCCTCCTTTCCAAGAATAAATATCCAAGAGGAACAGCACCTTTTGGTTCAGTCTTTTTAAAACCAGTCCTACTGATGTGCCTCTTTTTTTTTTTTAAGGCCTAATATTCCTAGACAAGATAAAAGATTCAATCTCTAAACCTACTAATTGATCACAAAGCATGTCTGGGCCAGCACAGTGTATCCCATGACCATAACAAAGCAGACTTACATCAACACTCAGGCACTGTCAGGCACCCTCTGGTGTGACTTGGACAAGCTCTGGGGCACAGCAGTGCTGCCTGCTGCTCAGCTCAGGTCAGCTCAGCTCCTTGGCATTTTTTCAGTAGTGGCTTTGCTCGTCCCAGTGCTACGACTGGAGGTTGCAGCGCAAAAGTGAATTTTCCATTTTCATAAATAATTTATATCTCAAAGTACTCAACGAACACTGCCAAACACTGGCTATGCAAAGCAATTCAAAAGCTGGAAGACATGCGGCAAGTTCATAATCTTAATCATATCAAATCCTGGTGATCATAACCGCTAATCCAGTTATAATGCAGAAAAGGCCATGAAATCAAGGCAATTGGAAAACGAAGGAAAAGTACTTAATATTCTGGTTTAGAGTCTTGAAACGGCAACACTGAATAGCTATAGCAGTTATAATTATAGTGAGCTTTGTTTGTATAGAGAATCCCACTCATTTTACTCCAAAATGAGACTCCAAATATGCACTTGTTTCCATAAAGCAGTAGTTTCACACCTGTCCCTATAATTCAGCATCCCGAATTTAAAGCATTAACTGAGTGTTTTGATTTAGAAGTCATAAAGGGAGTCACACTTAAAGCCTGTACGACATGGGATGGAAGTTTGTTTCCTTGTCCTCTTATTCTGTTGGCATGCAAAATGATCTCAAAATGCACAGCATTCCATCTCCTGTGGTTTAACCTGGTAAGTCAGATTGTTTAGGTAGGATTTTATTCAGTAATGCCTTTCAGAAAATCATCCTGTACAATCTTCTCTTTGTTTAAATGGGATCTGTTCTCTCTTACATTGTTTTCCTTCCAACTCATCACTACCTTTTGTACAAAAGCATCATGTAAGCAATACTCTATTAGAGCAATTTTATTGTCAGGACACCGGCTTGGTCCAGATCCTACTAATAGCAAACAAGAGGCTTACAGTGACTTTCCATTGATTTCCCAAATGGCAGGGAAAATACCTATTATTTTCTTCTATGTTTTATTATCTGCAATATTTATTATTTGGCAATAAAACAACAATATTTATTTTAATAGTTACTGTTATTTCATGCTACAGTTTACGCTGGAGTACTGCATTCAGGTTGACTCTAATGTAATGTAAACCCCCACGTCTAGGCCAGAGCATGCCAGGAGCTGCCCCAGGCCCGAGGCACTTCTGCAGGGATGGGCCAGGCCAGGGGTACATCTGTGACAGGCCAGACTGGGGCTGGTCCTCAGGGTCCCTGTTGTGAGCAGTTGCCCCAGGCCACAGCGACCAAACCTCTGGCAGCAAGGATGGTCTCAGGCCCTTAGAGCAGCCTCACCACTGCGTGTTCTGAGCAATTCATGAACAACTGCTTCACACAGACTGTGCTTTTATTACTTTATGGCAAAAAGGGCAACAGTACAAACAGATGAAAGTCCTAAGCATCCATCCACTTGGGGTGAACACAATTTTCCAGGTACTATCAGCTCTGCCTCTCTGTCTGGGCTGGTACCTTAACTGTACCTGGAGCAGCTCTTTGTGTCTACATCTGGCTTCCCGACTGTGCTGTTAAAGCTTTCAGCCTCCAAAGCCAGCAGCCTGCACTGCACTGCTGGCCAGGAGCACTGCCTGGCCCTACCAGCTCCTCAGCTGTGCCTGTGGAGTTGTGGGAAGACTGGCCTGGGTCCAAACTGTGCTGGTCATTCAACAGCATCAAATGCTGATGTGCAGCACTTAGAGGTGTTCCCAGCAATGGTGATTTTGTTAGCACAGCCCACATGTCCAGCACATGGAGCATGGAGCATTTGCAGCTGCATCAGAGCTGAGTGCTGAAAGAGGGATGTGAGGAACATCTGAGATGGCTTTGGCAGAGAAAAGGGGGGAGTCCGATCCCATAGGGATCATTTTGGGCGCCACAACTATTTTCCATGTCTTGCACTCTGCCTCATCTTCCAGCACACATTGCTTGCTGTGAGAGCTGGGGCAGGAGCAACCATCTTGGTCAGTAAATAAATCCTAATATGTTCCTAGAGAAAACTTAGCTGTTGCCCACATTGAAAGTTGTACCACAGAAGGAAAAATGACAAAAAGCCTGTATGTTAAAGTACATTGACAAGGACATCAAGATCACCAAGGTCAAGCCTATTAATGGTAGCAACAATATGGAATGACTGAGACTTTTGGGATCATGATGAAACCCCAAGATGATTGCTAAAATTTGTGTCTGGAATTCCAGAACTAAAAACTCTAGCTAACACACTCACTGGAGATGCATTACAGTTACTGTAAGCATTTAAATGTAATCAAATATTTGCCTGATTTTATCATCTTGTTCTAGCAGTTTTTTGCTTTAGATACATTCCTGTGTGATGCTTTCCAGTGAGGTCCCTGCAGTGCTGTCTCTCATCAGTATGCAAACCTATCCTTAAAGAATCGCCCTGCTTCAGGACTAGCAGACTTTTTGTGTACTTCCTCCTTATGGAAGTTTTACACTCTGATACTTGCTGCACTAAATGCATTAAATCTTCGGGGTTCCTTAAGAGTTCATTCACTCACTGGAAATACTGAGTTACTGCAGCCAAAGCACAGGATTCCTTCTGAGCAGCAATTTTGATTCCTTAGAACTGAACTTTAGCCTATGATGTACCCAAGACCTTGAGAGGAGTTGTTTTACTGAAAACCTTAGTTCTTGTTTCTCTGATTAGACTTTTCACCTTATTTGCAATCCTTACAGCAATACACTACTGTGTATATTAAAATAAATAACTAAATTTCAAACTCTGACTCAAGCCCCCAAGTGCCAGGAGCTTTCTAGCAACAGCAAAGTGGTCGGACAGATGCCAAGCTGTGCTGCTGGGAGGCAAGAGCTCTGTTACGTATAAATGGCGCTTTTAAAATGCCAAAATAACACTGTCTTGACCCTGGCCCCTAGTAGACAAAATGCTTGTGGATTCCTCCCTGTTGCATACTGATGAAAAAGAGAGTATGAACTAGAAAACTACAGACATATAGCAAAGTAAAGCATAAGGGAACTCAGCTTGCAGAATAGCAGGAGATAAAAATGAGTGCTTAAATTACTTTCCTTGTCCCCATTTACCTCCATGCAGAGGGCTGCTGTTCCTGGTAGCTATAAAGCATGCATCATTCCTGAGAGCTGCATGTGGCAGTTTTGAAATCATTACATTACTATCCCAGTTAACTGCAAATAAGCAGTAACAAGAGCTGTGTGTGAGAGCAGCTGCTCATTAACTCATGGTCTGTGACTTCAAAGGATGCTTGTATGATGGAAGTCCTCCTTTCTTGACCTTTCCCCAGATCTACCTCCTGAATTTGTGAAAATACTGAGGATGAGACTTTAGGTGCTGGGTAGTCCATGAAACTGCTTCTGGTATAGCTTGGCTTACACAACCAGTTGCCCCACAGCGCATTCAGGAAATGGAAAATCAGATCAGTCAGAAGACAGCTCTGATAAACCCCTGATCTTTCCCTGGTACCTGCATGGAGCAGGTAAAGCCCCATGGGAAGATCTTATACAAAGACCCAGTGAACAACAGCATCTAACATGGCTTATTCTATGTGAATATTCTATTCTATGTGATCTTAGCTAAATAGAACAGCATCTGGAAGGGACCTCTGGAGATCATCTAGTCCAACCCTCCCACTACAGCAGCTTCTCTACACTAGGTTGCACAGGAAGGTATCCAGATGGTTTTTGAATATCTCTAGAGAAGCAGATTCCACAACCTCCCTGGGCAGCTTGTTCCCATGCTCTGTAAATCTCAAAGTAAAGATGTTCTTTCTCATGTTCATATGGAAGTTCTTATGTTCCAGTTTGTGCCCACCGCCTCTTGTTCTGTTGCTGGGAACCACTGAAAAGAGCCTGTCTGCCCTCGACACCCACCCTTTATTATAAGCATTAATAAGATCCATTCTCAGTGTTCTCCAGGCTGAACAGTCCCAGGTGTCTCAGCTTTTCCTTAAGGGAGATGCACCTCTAATTATCTTTGGAGCCCTCCGCTGGACTCTAGAAGCTCCTTTAATGGAGGGGCCCAGAAGTGGACACATTACTTCAGATGTGGCCTCACCAGAGCAGAGCAGAGGGGGAGGATCACCTCCCTTGAGGCCACCTGCTGGCCACACTCTTTTTAATGTGCTTCAGGAGAGCAAGGACCTTCTTCGGCACAAGGGCAACTGCTGGCCACCTGGACACTCGGGTCCTTCTCCACAGAGCTCCCTTAGGGCATGCCAGTGCCTAACCTGTACAGATGCACACAGTTATTCCTCCCCATGTGGAGGACTCTACGCCTGCCCCTAGTGAACCTCATAAGGTTTCTCTCAGCCCAACTTTCAAGGCTGTCTAGGTCTTAGTGAGTGGCAGCACAGCCTTTTGGAGCATCTGTGACTCCTCCCAGCTTTGAATCATTAGAAGGATCTGCTATTTGTATTTGAACAGCAGAAAGTAGGAAGTTTAAAGAACCCATCCAGCTCAAATGCTTGGCAGTTCCAAATTAAAGTGGATCTTCTGAAAACATTTTACAAGACACATGACACTCATCTCAGGGCTACTTGTAACTAAAGAAAAAATGAGCAAGAAATGAAATAGTGAGCCACATCCACCCCCAGCACCACCTGATCAAAATTCAACACGACCAATGTCTTCAATGCCATGGGCATATAACAGGCTGATCTTCACAGGAAGCAGCCTGAAGGCACTTAGGTTTTCAACGCAAAGGTCCCGTATCCAACGTGAAGTTGTATATGCTTGATGACCATCAGTCTGACTTTTAAAATCAAGCTGAGGAACAAACATGCAAAAATGCAAATCCTTCAGAACAAAGCAGGATGTCTGCTAAAAACAGATGCTCTAGGAAAAAATTAGGTGGCAGCAGTACAATCAAGTCAGCTCTGTGGCTGACTCACAGCCTGGAAAAAGGGAGAAAGGTTAGGTTTTGTGGGCTGACTGACTTCCAAACTAAACTACATCAGCAGCTCACATTACATGAAATGTACCTACAGATTAGGTTTCATATAGTTCCGTTGTACTGAAAATACTATTTTCAGAACTGATTATACATTTGGGAATACATATGGGGAAAAATGACACCATTACTGTGTAAAAAAACCAAAAATCCAACTTTTATTTTTCACAATACATTTCGAGTATATGCAGAACATATTTACATTTGTCCTTAAGGCAAACAGAAATTGGGTTCTTATTCCTGAGTTGCTAAGCACCAGTAGAAATAGCAAATAAAAGCCTGGGAGATGTCGCTCCCTTTGAAAGAGCAGCTGCCTCTTACGCAAAATATTTCTGCTTTCACCTCACATTTCTCTTAATGAGCTATTTATACTAAAAATTCCTGTTGCGTTTTGAGCAGTTTCTTCAGATTCCAATCTCTTCACAGAAACATCATGCCAAGACACAACAAACTTTTCATGTTTGTTATTTACCTTACACAGTGTTTACTGACAGACAGTGCAGCAGTTCTCCTGTCTCTCCTGGCACACACATCGAGGTCTGCTCTTTAGTTACTGTAAGAGTTCTGTAATCCCCGAACACAGAAGAACCAAACGCCATCGCCTTATGTCTCCAGAAGCCTGTGGCTTCTACAGTACTAAAAGAGGCACCTCAGCCACTTGACATTTGCAATGAGCAAGGCTATCAAAACCCACTATCTCCAATAGGCACTTTTCTCCCATGACCTTTAAGAGGTCATGGGCACGACCCTTAGTAAGTAAGTGTTGGCCCCATGATAAGGGGGTTGAAACTAGATGATCTTTGAGGTCCTTTTCAACCCAGGCCATTCTAAGATTCACTCTATGATTCTATGATTATGAACTAAGCACCAAGGAAAACACATAAAGACATAAAGAAGATCTCATAAAGCATCTCACATCCCACTGTAGCTCATCAGGAATCTGACTCCTTCTGGTAAGGTACCTCCCAGTGGAAGGTTGGAGGTTCCCCCCAAAGTAAGATGGCCCCAAAATAGAATGGTTGTGATTTTGCACCTGGTGACACCTCTGTACAAGAGCCTGCTGCAAGCAGCGTGGATAGCTGCAGTGTTGGGTGTTTATCCTCACTTCATTTTCTGTAATGTCACTTGCATGCAGCTGTATTTCTAAGATCAGCACTGCTGATCAGTGTGTCCTCTGAGAATATGTATATTTTCAATGATTATTTCAGAAATAAAATGCTAGAAAGCTTGTACAATTTCAGACAGTCTTAAAAAGTTTCTCCCTGTAAATCCCAACTCTGTCATACAAAGAGACTCCACTGCATTGACATTAAAACATTGTGACTCTAGAAAGTGATTGTTCACCTAGTTGTTCACCTAGTGCACTTGGGAAGTCTTGTCCTACTACACTGGTTACTGTAAAAATCTCTAGGATGCTGACACTTGCCTGCTTCTTCCCTCTTGCATATATTTTTCAGACCTGGATGGAGCTCAGGCTCTTCTGCCCTCACAAAGGAGAAAATAAATGCATCCATTCAGGCTGTATCTCTCCTCACTAGCTGAGGTCACAGAAGCTGATCAGCCTCCCCAGACATCTCATCAAGGTGAAATATTCCAGAGGAAGTCCTATTAATACCTCTTAAATTCAAGATGGTTCAACAGCCCTGGAGAGCAGAGAGGAGACCCTGTACATCACTGATGTACTCTGTGTCTCAGCTTGTTTGCAGTAGTAGCTTGTACTCTCATTTGATTTCTGATCTGAAGAATTGGTCCCACCTGCTCTTTCAAGGGTTGTCAGAGACCGAATCCTTTTGTGCAGAGGGGAGAAGCTATGAACAGAAATATGCTTCTGGACAATTCTGAGGTGCTGCTTCCAGAGGCACCACATTTCCACATGCATAGTAAAAGACACTGCTCCTTCTTACAGTGAAAGATGAAATACATTACATCCACTTTATTTATAAAAATTTTATACACCTGAAATATTACAAACATTTACAGCTTTCCTGCTTTCTTCTGACTTCTGAAAAGACCAAGCCATACAATCACACTGCTGTCTCCTTTGACTCTGATGTTTGTGGTGGCTTGAAGTTCAGTATCTCTTTATACGTAACACCTGGAAAAAACAACAACAACAACACAAAACAACAAAATAAAGAGTGTTGCTGGTCTGGCCAGAAAAGGAGCTGCAGATACAAGCCGGGTGCAATCCCCAGCATGGTTGGGCTCTGATCAAGGTGAGGAAGACAGAGACCTCTTCAGGCGAAAAAAGAGAGAAACAGTACAAGAATAAAGGAATCAGAGATTGCTTTATCACTGTTTTGCCACTTCAGATGTGAAGAAGTAGTCCAACACAAAAATGTTGTAGGTGTTTTCAAAGGTGTGTAAGCATTGACATTATAATATAGTGGAAAATACGCCCAGAAAGTGCTCCTAAGTACAGCAGAATTACAAATCAAGACCTCACCTCATTTACGAGTCAAAATACAAAACTCTGACATAAGACAAAAAACCAGAATCAGATTTTAATTTCTTCTGAGATAGACAGGCTTTCTCAGAAAGAGAAAACATATCTAACAGAAAATTAAGGCCAGCAATAACTTTAAGGCCTACAAAGCCAACAGCTAAGGAATCTGTTGCTCTGTCCTATCCAGTGTAACAAACACGTTTCCTTCCTATATTGCAGGAGATAAGAAGAAAGATGTATGAAGAAGATAGAAGCCACTGCTAGGAGGAAGAGAAGAAAACCTCTGAAGATATTTTCAGGATGATTTGATAAAAGGAACACTGACCAACAGTGTTTCTCTATTTTATGCTGTCCACTTATTTTTTTCCATTAAAAGTAGTGACAATCATCAGCAAAGGAGAGTATTTTCATTTTGGGATGGCCTTTCTAACTGCCTATTTTGAAAACATCACAAAACTAAACTCACGCTTCCACTCATCCAGGGTTAGATCCATGTTATCAAATGTCTCATCATATTTCTCAGCCTCAATTTCTTCCTCAGGATCATGAATTGGTTCAAAGTAAGGATGCATCAAAGCCTCAGCTGCCGTGACGCGCTCCTCCGCATCCAGCACCAGCATGTTCTCCAAAAGATTTACAGCTATGGAACAAAAAATAAACACTGCATTGAAATCAAGCCACCAATTCCAACTTATGCAAAGTAATGCTGCACTGAAGATGATTTAAAGATATTACAGATTTACAGAGCAAAATCATTGGTTGTTCATTCTACAGCCAGTGGGGCCCTACTGCACAACAAAACAGAGTGCCGTGAACAAGCAGGGACGTGTACCAAGCAATGCAGAGATGCTCCTTAAATTCCACATGCAATACAGCCACATCATCTCAGCTATGACTTCTCAGCTTCTGACTCCAGGTCCACGGCATTTAGGAACTTCCCAGTTGTCTGCCCTCACTGCCAGCACTGTGTTGTGGTTCTAAGGCACATCGTGACTTGGCAGCGGCAGAATTTGCAGATGGGCGTAGAGCTACTTAGGATTGTTTGTTATGTGACTAACTCCATGCCCTCAGCACTGGCAGCACATTTTCAAGTTCACCAAGATATCCATGCTCTCAATGTCAGCACTAGCTTTATCTGCAACGTGTTTTGACCTCACCAAAACAATCGATGAAATCCATGAGCATCTTCAACCTTCCACACCGGTGGATTTTGGATCGGGTCCTCCGTGAGACTACCAAAATGCACTAGTATAAACAGACACGATTCTATTATGTTCCTAAAAGTATCCTGTAAGAAAGTTTCTGAGTTGGGTGGAACACCATAAGGGAGGAAGGGGCAGCAGCATGGGAAAAGATGCTGCAATGCTTGCTTGGCACATTATGGATTCAGAACATTACAGAATCATTTAGATTGGAAAAGAACATTGAAATCTTTAAGTCCAACCATGCACCTAACACTACAAGTCTCTCCAACCTTCTCTCCCAGACCAAGAGCAGTTGTTCTTCACATAAGGAACAGCCAGATGGCCAAAGAAGTGATAGGAAGAAATTTAAGTAGAGATTTGTAGACTTTTCTGCAGCTGGGACAGCTAGTCAGTTTAGCCATTGGACCACAGATAATAATCCTACTGTATCTTAACATACCATTTTAACTGCTTAAATACAGAAGAGTCAATTATCCTAATTTATATTTTAAGAATGCCTGGCTTTATGAGTCAGGTCATTGGGGAACGGATGAAGCTGGGCAGAGCCATCTCAGAGCTCTTATTCCCTCAGGTCACGTCACAGTTATGCACACTTGGTATGTTCTTCTAGCTGTTTATATCCATCAAATACAAGCCAGATCTTTGCAGGAATGCACAGATGTTTCTCAGGATGCATTCATTCCACGTCTAAAATGTCAGCTTTCTATTTGCTTGCATTTCTGTTGTACATCAAAAGGACCTTTCAGAATTATATTTAAAATACAATGCACAGAAAACTTTATTAAATATATTTAAATCCCCAGGGCTTTTGAGAAAGCTGCTTCAGTAAAACCATTAAGCGCGGTCTGGATCGGAGCCTAAAGCATAAAATACTTCTTTTTGACTCTTTTGAATCATCTGATTCCTGGCAGAGTCTAAACTTGGCACAGTTCAGCCACTAGAATCAAAGATCTGAGTGATGGAACGCAAGAGGCAGAGCAGCATGAGAATCACCACATAACCACATCACATGACTGATACTGCTGCTGACTCCAGAGCAAACAAAACAACAACAGAAATGGTACACATTTGCACAAACTGCCTTACCCAAAGGGCTCGCGTGCTTCAAGACGGATGCAAAATCCTTTTTCTGGACTTTTGGAAGGCTTTTGATATAGTTTTTTGCCTGAAAAGAAACATGAATATTAAATTAGAACTTTGCCTCCTTCGTAATGTGCTTACTAGGTAACTTAGTGATGCTCTGACAGTACCTTGTACAAATGGAATTTTTTTTTGCTATAAGGCCTGGTTATGTTCACCTTCCTGTTGAAAGGAACAGTTTCTTTTAAATTGAACCTTAAAATTCTGATTAAGAAATTAAATGTAAAACTTTGATACCTAATCAACATCTAAAATGTATTCATAATTTGAAAGAATGTCATTCTGAAATTTACAGAAATCTCTAAAAGTGTATATCTTACAGTAATTCTTTAGTATTTAAATTGTACAGTTCAACTAATGATTCATTTTAGGTTCTTTATTGTAGGGACTTCAGGATTCTCAAAAACATCACATGAAAATAGGAAGTCAGAGACACCTACAGAATGAATGGGTTGTCTGAAGAGGTTCATATTTTCAGTATGTTCCCAGCAAAGGAAGCAATGTATCAGCTCAGCTGATTTAAAGTACTTAAATACATCCATTTTTTCTCAGTGTCCTAATCATTTTCTGTTTGCCCTTAACGTCCAGTAATTTTTCTGGCTGTGAAACCTCATAAGTAGGCAGAGATGTGCTATCGGGGGTCATTTCAGCAGCCAACACACATGATCTCAGGCAGTCTAAGAAGTGGCCTAAGTAAAATCAGGGCACATAAAACAGTCTGACAAAGCAGAATACTCACTTCCTGACTCTTCAGTTTTTGCACAAAATCTTGACTTGGTGTACCCGTTATTTTCATTATTTCTTTGAGTTGATCCAGATCTGAATGCCAGAAATAAGGAACAAAGTCTTTCACCGTAGGATAAAAATTATGTGTTTCTTTGCTACTGGAGAATAAAGGAAAACCAACAATGCAACACTGAACAGAAGATGTATAAAAGATGAGCTGTCAAACACACAGAACTCGTGAACAAAACAAGTGAAGAATTCTTGCTGTATTCTTTTATCACTGCACTCTACTGTCTGTTACAGCTTGGGCCAACAAAGTATCACCTAAGGTTGAAGTATGGCTAAGTCTTAACTATTTTCTTAAATTTTCAGCAATGAAATGACATGACCAAATATTTTCCGCACATCTAAAATATTGTTCTCTGTATTATTTACATGATATTTTTGACAAAAGCCTCAAAAAGCATGAAATGGACTGGCACATGCTGGTAAGTTCATATACTACACCAGAATTTTCTGTGCTGGAGCTGTGGAACCTATTGCTACTATATATATATATATATATATATATATATATACTTATTTATATATATATATGTAAATATTTACCTTTTGTATTGTCACTGAAACTTTTAGCTGATGATTTGAGGCATCATTCAGTGGATATCCCACTCTCTATTGAAAAAGTTCAGTAATGTGAGTTTTAATTTGCTGATGTACAGATGTGGTACAAATATCAAATAACTACTTAAATATAGATGATAGCCACATCATAGCTGTATTTTAATTTACACTCAACAGATTTGCAGCACACTCACTGCACCACAGAAGCACCTTTTTGCACATCGTTTTCTGACGTTGGTTTCATTAATGCACTGAGGAAGGATACGGTCGTTTCCCCTGAACAGAGGCCTCCCCATTATCATTTCAGCCATTATACAGCCCACAGACCAGATGTCAACTGAAAAGATGATAAAGTAGCATTAAATTACTGAATATTTGTTCATCCAAATGTAAAGTTGAATCTAAAATATATTTTAAAGACGACTAAAATTTACCTTTGTAGTCTGTTATAATATACGTGGGTGCCTTGCAGACTATGATAATCAATATAGAAAAAACTACTAGCATTTCTGATAGGCAAACAGAAGATAATCTGGTATTGGGCACAGTCAGCTTCTCAGTAACAAACATGCATGCAGGAAATAATTCTGCTATGCTTTCAAAAATCTCTATGGTTATTCTGGCATTACTTCAATTCCCTCATTCTGCCATTTACCTTGTCTGTTACAACAAGCACATCTTTGCAGAAAGATTAGTCAGGGAGAACACAAATACGTAGAGCAGGTTTGTTCCAATTGTTTTGGAGCAATTGAACAATCTGCATTTTAGAAAACACACACAAAAAAACCCACCCCATGAACGAAACAAAAAACACACCCCCAAATGATTACCTGCAACCTACAAGAAACATTTTCATCATTATATTATCATTTCCACCTCCAATGTCTCACTCACTTCAGAAACACAGACTTGCCTTATTCGGTGAACGCTTCAGCTGTATTAAGACTTTTCCAAAGAGATGCTGACCTGTTTGTGTGTAATGCATCCAATTAAGGATGACCTCTGGGGCTCTGTACCACCTTGTAACCACGTAACCTGTCATCTCACTGTCCGTATGCCTGGCCATTCCAAAATCCAGGATCTGCAGTGGAAGCACAAAGTACACCCAGAGAGTTATCTATTTCATACAGATTTAACAAACACAGGAAATAAAAGACTCAGAGCATCATGCAGATTGAGTTGTTTTTGCATCTCTTTCTCATTGAAGTGTCTCGCTCTCATTTTATTAATCAAGACAGAAGTAGCAAGGAGGTTTACAATTTTTTTCCACGTTAGATAGATACCTTTATATCAGCACTTAAAGCTGTAAAGCCAGTAGAGAAAACAATACATTATTCAATTAATGGTTAAAGAGATACTGGTCCCATTCAATCATGGGTGTGGAACCTTATCTTTTTAGAGTTTGAAGAAAAGCACCCAGCTTACATGGTATCCACTGTTCTGACATCCAAGGTGGCACAATTATTCAAGAGTGTGTTCCAAGAGTGTTCTGAAGTCAGCCAACAGATGTGGCCAACAGTCGTTTCACAGTTTATCAGGAAATCCACGCTATGAACAAGAAGGGTCTTGGCAGAGAAGCCTACTCAGATCATCCTTTGCAGATACTTGAATAGGTAGCTTCATGTGAAGGGCCACTGCTCTCCATGTGCATCTGGCTTCATACATATATTGATTGACACAGCAGCAGTTTTTACTAGGAGCACCCGTGCATTGCTATAGCAAGAGTGACATATTTATAATGCTTTCACTGTAGTCAAACATCTTAAAATATTTCACTTCAAGCAGGACAATTTCATTATTCCCTGATGCTAATAGAAAGGGAAACTGTAATTTCATTCATAGATAAAGAATATAAAATGCCAGGGCTTGTCTTTACTGCCACAGTAGAAGCATTATTTCCATAACTTCCCCATAACTGTTGATTACCTACAAATTTGGAATGGACTAGGAAGCAATGGGAGAGTTTTATTCTTACCAATAAAATGCAATTGATTCAGCCCAAAGTTACCTTTCAAAACTGGTCTCAAAATATTTGCAACTGCAATACATCTTTATATACAGCTTTCAAATGTAGTGTACACAGAGCACACACACACATCTTCCCTTAATGCTGGGAGGGAGAGGAGGGTGAGGGAAATCAGTGTGTTGTGCAGCAGCTCAAAAGCCACTGTTGGTGCTGTCTGGCACAGCTTTGTAGGCCTCTTTCTTTCAAAAGGCTGTGACACCAGGTCTTGGAGAAGGGCTAAAATGGAATTTGGACTTGTAGTTTTCTAAAGGCAGAAAATGAAAGCAAGAATTTTTATGTGTTATTCATTAACTTTATGATTTCTTTTCATTGAAGTGTTCATTAGGGTCATGAACGAATGGAGCTTAGCATTAATACAGTACCAATGCAACAACAATTTTCACATAAAAATATTATTCTCAAACTCTGCCTGATCTTCTAGTTTTATACTAAACTTCAAAAGATATTTTCAGAGCAAGTTGAAAACCCATTTTATAATGCAGGAATTATGAAAGAGAGCAAATGCCCCATGGCTCAAGAGTAAGCTCCCTTTCTATTTAGCAAACTTAATTTTCTTCCTTGCTTCAGTAACTGTAACAAAAATAATTTGTAGCTTCAAGACAACAGGAAGGGCAGTGACTCCCCCTGTGGCAGCCTCCACTGTCACTTCTCTGATTCCTAAGCAGCAGCTGAAAGAACCAGACAAGGCAGCTGGAAAGCACGCTCTGAGAAATAGGGCTGATTACTTATTAACAATTATTAACTCACACAGCTGCTAGAGCTGAGGCAAGGGAAGATGCTGAGATACATAAGGGGGAAAAAATATGGGATGATCCCTGTCAGTACTGCCTTGTGCCAGCGTACGGAGCGCTCACAGGGCAAGGCACATCCTATGCGTTACAGCGGAACGCACACGCAGTGAAAGGCAGTTCAGTTGGTTCAGTGTAAGTGGGGTCACAGTTAAATCCCTGCCCTCGTATTTTTAATGTACATTTCTCAACATTTGATAGTTTGCTTTCTGCCCATAAGCTGGAGCTGCCTTTGGACGACCAGTATTCACTGATTTCAAATCAGCACACTTCAGTATGCGATATCAGAGCTTATCATAAAACTAGGGATAGCATAATTTTGCCCTGAGAATCAAGAAAGAAAACTTAAACTTAGTACTACATTTTCTCCTACTCATTTAACAAAACGGTGTTCTGCTATCAAATCATTTGCTTCAGCTTATGTAAAAGCTTAAAAATGCCCACGGCAACAGAAAAATAAGTTGTATTAGGTAAGGAAATAGAGCAGTCATACAGAGAAATAATGTCTTGGATCTGGACTGCGTCTCAAAATCTCACTGTACAGGTAGGGGGGGTGGAGAGAGAACATGTCCAACTGGTTTACCTAGATTCTTTTTTCCCCCACTATCAGACTGGGACTCATCACAGTTTGGCCTCACACAAGCCAGAAAGAGACAATGGCTTTCTGTCTTAAACAGGGGAATCCCGAAAACACATGGCCCTGAACATCCAGGTCTGCTGCATTCAGTCTCCTAAGAGCAAGAAACTGTATTGCAACAGTTGCATGCTGTATATAATGCAGTATATAATCCATATGTTACATGCTAAAAAGCACTTCCATTGTGTTTAATTATGGGACTGCTTTACAACCTTTGATTTTCTGCATCTCCCAGCTGTAGACTTAGACTTACTGTATTTATTCAAAGCTGTAATTCTCACATGACTGAACTGCTTCCATAAAGGCTTATATCTTTTCAGGGAGATGGCCTTGGCCGTAAGATCTAAGAGTCCTTACATATCAGGACACAAATGTCCCATTCAAACGTACTGTTGTTTTGTCAAGATGTATGTACCAGCCATGACAGCACAGGACAGAAAACGTAGCTTGGATTTGTAATTAACTGAAAAGTCCTGGCTTGCCTCTCAGACTGCCACAGCTAAGAGAAGACAGGTAACAAAAACAAGTCTAGAAAATGAATAGTGATGTATTAAAAAAGAATACAATAGAATACAATAGGCTGACCTGAGGACTGGAAACAGTGTGAGGCCCCTATCCCTCAGGAGAATAAACTGTATTCCTAAAATGAACAGTGCTGAACACTACATAGTTCAACTTGATACAGAACAATTTGCTTTTTTTAAAGCAGCTCATTCTGCACAGCTCAACCAGATGCATTTTACTACTATGGGGTACACTGTGTATCTATTTCTCAAGTACAAATATTTTCCCTAACAGGTATTGGAAGATTTCTAACAGAGATAAGAAACTGAGTAAAAAAATCTGAACAGTTCAGATTCACTATTTCAGTCCAACGTCCATCTTCAGTCCAACTCCATCTCAGGAAGCCTGAGATGCCACATGTGCAGCAGCAGAATTACTATTCAGACAGACTGTACTAAGAACAAATCCAAGGAAGATTCAGCAGGAATGGTAACATCCACTCTTCAGGACAGGTACTTTCCACTATGGGTGCTACAGCCCCGTCTCCAGGTGTGCATTCCAGCTAAGCACCGTTTCCATAGGGGATAGGTGTGAGTGTGCACCATCCTCACACCCACCTTTGGACAGAAGCCCAGGTAGGAAGGGCAAAGGGAGGCATGGTCTGTGCCAGCACTTTCCCACTCCAGATAAGCAGCAACCAGGAAATACAGGAAATGCCATAAAGTGCACCTGTCTTACAGCGCACCAGTGAAAGTTAACAGATGAACTCCACAATGCTAAATTAGCAACCATTTCTCCTTAATGTCGTTTTCTTTTTTTTCCTTAGTAATTAATTTAAAAGGAAAAATCAAGAACTGATGTATTCTTTGTATGAAGTGCATGTGGTCTGCATGCAATTGATGTTATTTTAATGGTGCGGAAGGAATCGCTTTCAAAGAAATATGATGTTTGTGGTGAGCAGTATTTGATTCCTCCGGTGCTTCTCTGAAGCAATGAGCTGCAAGGCATCATAGGAACAGTTCTGCATTACAGCTCTTGTGCAACTGTAACCATGACATGATTATTTCCTGAGAAGCCTGACTGCTAGAGTTACACACACACCTTTCACAGGCCCAAGGCTATTGCACGACTGCCACATAAACACCAACCCACAAGAAGGTAATCTCAGCTCTCACACTGCTCCTCACCCAGCTGGAAGGACTAAAGCTATGAATAAAGCCTGTGGCATTGGCCTCCTCACCAGCAGTCTTCTGTACACCCTGGAGCCAACCCTCAGCTGTCCTCTGTTAACGGTGCACCAGTTTCCCAGAGTGTCCTACCTACGTTCAGCTCTGACATCCTTGGCAACAGTTCTGTTTCCTGGTACAGCCACCTCTTGTGCCTGGCTCCATAATGATTTCAGACATCATCACCTCTGCCATTCGCATGAAACATACACTGACTTCAGTTAAGGACATGCAAATAGGAAACTAATAGATTCTCAGTGTTCAGGGCTTTATTTCTTAAATAAATACACAAATACTGCTGTGGTGTTAAACTCACACAAATGGGAAAATATTTAAAAGTGTCAGTCTCCATCCATTTTTTTCAAGTTCATTACCACTGTCCATCTGATCCTCTTCCTTTCTCCAAGACTCTTCTGAGCTCCTGGGCTGAAACCCCTACGTACCACTGACACTGGTTAGCACACTTACAGCTGCTGCCCCTGGTGTTTTCTGTGGCACATCTCTCATACAGATGAAAACTTTTTTCAATGAACATATCCTACCTTCAATTCACAGTCTTCATTTACTGCCAGGTTTCCAGGCTTTAGGTCCTGCAATCAGATTTTAAATGGATGTTAATTATTTCTTTTCCAGCAAACAGAATAAACCACACTTTGCAAGTATTTATTTCATTTAGGTTAGATGGTTTTCCTGCAACTACTTAACACAGAAACAAGTAAAACAATGTCATAAATATAAACCAGAAAATTAGACATAGCAAATTACAGAAGTAAAGACACAAACTTGAATTTATATGGCATTTTTCCTTGTGTTCTCCCCCTAGATGACCTTTAAGGGTCCCTTCCAAATTTAAAAAAAAAAAAAATCTATGATTCTTATATAACATTTAAATATTTTTAAGAGTTTACTCTAATTTTTGTCTTCAAAAAGTCAGAAAAAAATCTTAGCCATCTCAATTTAGGTGCTGTTTGCTCTTATGGGGAACTTACTACTCAATTGCATGAAGCACTTCAGAAATCTAAACCTGCAGCTTACACTTGATGTAGTTACACTGTTTCTATCAAACAAATAATCCAACTTGAATATTATAAATGTAAACTCAAGAACATTTATGTCCACGCTTACACAAAATCACAACCCCATTGTAAGAATTTAAACGTATTTTATGTAATTTCTACTTACCCTGTGAATTATACCGGATGAGTGAATATACTGAAAACAAAAAAAAAAAGCAAAGAAAGCATGCTTTAGTTAACGAGCTCATGACTCTAAGTGACTCTAAGGAGCTGGGGAGCAGGCTTTTTCATGGTGCTAAAGTAATCTGAATTTTGGAAATGTTTATTTACTACACAGAAGATCTTTTTAGTGTTCAGGTAATTCAATAGCATTTTACCCTATTCCTCCCCCCAGAACTACATGCCAGTAAACAAGTTTGAGTACTGTACCAGATCATACAGTTTTTCTGCATACACATCTACTGAAATAAATCCTGCTCTTTTATGCATCAGAAATGCTCTGTTGCAGTAGACATCTCAGCTGTGCCATCACAGTTTAGATCTGCATGCCTCAGCAGTACCGAGCTTTCAGAAATCCTTTAAGAACAGGATTAAGCCTTGCTGTATGCTTCACCACTGCCTGCCTGCAAATCTAGTCTATCAGATTTATCAGCACGTTTTCATCATGCATTTAAGGGCTCTCAAAATTCAAATCAAGACATGGATGCTGAAGACCAGTTCTTCAAGGAAGCTGGGAAATAAGACATCTGACCAAATACCGGTACCTACACCTGTGTCTGTCACCCAGTGCTCCCATGAGGTGCCCAATTCCTCTCACCAGCTGAATACCACTCTCAAAGAGATGTCTCATCATAGGCCATGACAGGAGTCTCTGGTAATTGGTTCAGACCAATTTGTATGCTTGCCTGTTCCAAAGTGAGGACACACTGCCCTAGAGTGCCCTTGAATGTGCCTGTGCTGTTCAGGTGCAGGGAACTGCTCTGAAAACACTGCAGACCATGAAGACTGAGGCATCTGTATTACTCAGACTAAGCAACAAGAGAACAATAAGGGCTTTTTAACAAGTCTTCAGAAATGATGGATGAAGTGGGAATCCTAAATGTCTTTACCTCAACCCACAAGTTTTATCTTTTTCCAGTTCTCTCCCCGATCCCACTGGGGGAAGAATAAGCAGTGATGTGGTGGGGAGCTGCAGTTAAACCACAGCAGTCCTCGTGGTGACCCACAGGGGGCCCAAAGGGTTGAATTAATGACAGATCCAAACAGAATCTTTTGACATAAAATTCTTACAGGCATTATACTAGATTAATAATTGCTAGTCACAGTGTTGATTTATTTGCTCATGATGTTGCTTCATTTGCTCTCAAGGTTGGTTTTCTTAACTCTTTTCTTCTTGCTTATCGACTCTGATGGCAGTATTTATGGTTTTGCCATTTTGTATATAGCAACAGTCCCTCTGCAAAGGAATCCTCATTGTCCACCAGATGAGGGGAACAGGGGAAAGAAAGCAAATACTTTTCCTCCCTGGGCATCCCTCTCTCTGTGTTACAGGGAAGTAAGCTGACTAAACAAAGTATCTACAGTTGGTAAATGTTTATATATTTGTTCCTCTATTTTTCTAAAACTGGTTTCATACCACACAACAGCTGCAGACTGGGACTCTGCAGATCGAGTCCCACCACCCCACTTGGAGCCACAGCAGGTTGCCCAGGATGGGATCAGTCAGGTTCTGATCAGCTCCAAGTATGGAGCCCTTCCAGGCAACCCATTCCAGTGTGGTGGTCAGACACCAAACCTTTTTCTTCTTGTGCTCAGACAGAATTGTCCATTTCACCTTGTGCCTGTTGCCTCTCATCCTGTCAAAAGGCACCATTGAGAAGAGTCTACTCTGCCCTCTACATCCTTTCATCAGATCCACATAGACACTGGTCAGAGCAAAGCCATGCCATGTCTTCTCCAGGATGCATGAGCCTATCTTGCACAGCCTTTACTTATACGCTCTCCACTTCAGACCCCTCAGTGCCTCGCTCTGTCAGTGCCCTCCTTGTGCTGGGATGCCCCAAACTGAACACAGTGCTAAGTTCTGAGGAGAGGGAAAAAAAACACTTCACTCACAGATTACAACTTCAGCCATACAGTCAAGATGACGACAGGGCTCTGCTGCCACAGGGGCACGCTGCTGACTGCCATGCCTCAGTCCCCTTCTGGAAAGCTTTCAGTCCCTCTGCAGCCCAAAGCCCCAGCACTATGTACCTCCAGCAGATGGCACATCACTTCCTTCTGCCTATTATCCAAGTTTTAAAATCTCCCATAGAACTGCCAAAGCACTCCACGGGAGTTCCTGGAGGCAGCCACAAAGGGTTGAGGGAACTGTTACCCAGAGCACAGGTTGTAATACCACTACAACACATAAAGAGCTATGAAATGCTATTTCTGTCATGGATGTGCATGAAATGCATCGGGATGGAAGGAACCAGATGCAAAAAGAAGTGATCAGTCAGAGGTACAGAACCTGGAGAAAATATAAATACATATATATTTTTATCAATATGCCTGTAAGTAGTTAGGCTCCCAACAAATGGAGAAAAGGCTGGAGTCTTCAGCCAACAGCCATCTTTATCAAGGATACCACCATGACTACTTACATTCCAAATCACTTTGGTGTCTTTGTACTGAGACCTCTTGATTTTCCAAAGCAGAGGCTAATAATATTCTATAGGCTATTTTTGCTGGTATGACTGTACACAGTAAGGAAATAACTAGCAGATTCAGGAATTTCTGTGCCTAAGAATGTAGCATGTAGAAACAGGAATTAAAGGGACTGCACCCTTTTGAGTTTTATTTTAAGTAAACCCACCCATTTTGATGAAGAATGTGGTTTTATCAGTGTTCTCGCTCCACTGAAGATTAAGACAGTTAATAGCACCAAAAATCATATCAACATTTTGGGGAGAACTCACCTATCTTCTCAACACTTCTGTTTAAGTAAGACTGCTGAGATTACATGAAATAGCACTTATTTCTGGTGCTTGTGTAAATGCTAGTCCTTCTGTAAACAGGAAAACCTGTGTTGAGCTGCAGTGCTTCTTCAACAATAGTGGTATTTCGTGACTGCTTTCTATTATCTGCTGGCAGGTACAGCACTGGAACTAAACTCTTAGTTCAGAAAGTTTTCCATTTCGGTTCAACAGCCTTCTGAAATGGGATCCTATTCTTGCCAATTTTCTTCATTAAGTTATCCATCTGTTGTCAGATTATTCACTCTAAATGTGATAAACACACCGAGACCACAGCAGACATACACTTCACAGTGTTATTACCAATTTACTGGAACAAAATTTAATTCAAGATTCCAGCTTAATGTGTGCAAAGTCCCTCTGAACACAGGAGCTCTGTGCATAATCTTGACTTTTGATAGCATTCATAAATCCTTGAATGAAAGCTTCAGATTGTGCTAGGAAGAGATCCAACAGTTGTCTGAATTCTATGGATTATTGTCTGCGTATGTAATATCTATACAAAATAAAAATCTACTAAAAAGGGAATTGGAAAAGTCTAGGGGAAAAGCATTCTAGGCAGCAAGAGAAATTAAAATGAGGAGTGACTTAACAGCAAAGAAAAACTGAAGAGGAAATGCGTGAGGGAGGAGAAAACAGTAAAGAAGAAAGAATACCACAAATGTGAACAAATACAGTAAACAGGGATGACCGAAGGAGAGAACTGGAGAAAAAAAAATTACCATGAATATGGTAAAAGATGCTTGAAAAGGTATATAAGGTTCATGAAGCCCAAGAGCTAAGTTTATGTTCTCAAATACTGCATAAATCAAGAAATACAATGACCAACTCCATATCCTCAGACCTCTAAGAAAACAAACCCAATTCACATTCCTGCAGATAAGGAACCCAAGACTGAAGGAGCTGGAAACTCCAGTCCTGCTCCACCTGCGTAAGGACATTTATTTTCAGCTTGCCTTCCATATTTGTTCACATTACATAGCTTTTCTGCCAAAAACAAAAGAATGGCAAAAGCCCTTCTAAGTTGCAAGCTTAACCAAGTATTTTAAATAAGACAAAAGCATACAGCTGTATCACCAAAACAAAAATCATAGAGTCATAGAATGGCCTGGGTTGAAAAAGACCTCAAAGATCATCTAGTTTCAACCCCCTGCTGTGTGCAGGGTCCCCAACCAGCAGACCAGGCTGCCCAGAGCCACATCCAGCCTGGCCTTGAATGCCTGCAGGGATGGGGCATCCACAAACTCCTTGATCAACCTGTTCCAGCGTGTCACCACTCTCTGTATGAAAAATTTCCTCCTAACATCTAACCTAAACCTCAAGCACGAAACATGTTTACTAAGTTTCATGATGAGAGCAGAACAATAGCTGCCCTTCTCTATCTATTAAATATGGAGCTACAAAGGAATCATGCTGATGCTCTTGCACAGGACCACCAAGTTGTCCCGCAATACTGATTATTTTAATAGGGTTTGGCAATATAAATACACATCTGAACAAATCAGAATCTTGACAGATGTGACAAATGTTCCTCTATTAAAAGCAGTGCTGGATTTTCACCGCATACGCATATCCCTATCAGATACAACTCCCAGCACAGTCTGCACTTAACCTCTGTGCGCAAAGTCTGCCCATACGTTGTAGGACTATAAAACAAAAGCTGTACAGTGCTGGCAGCAGCCAAAGGAACCACACCAATCCTAGATGGTGCAGTTCTATGGCCTCCATGCTACACAGTGCGTCTCCTGAACAGCAAAGGGAATTAAATGACATCACTGCTGGAGAGCTTGGACACAGCCTGCAGAGCTAGGTGAAGGGATTTAGAACAGTGATGTTACAAGAGCAAGACATCACCTACATTCTGAATTCTTGTTTCTTGAATATATAAATAAGTGAAATGTGTTCCAGAGAATAACTTCCCTAGTCACATTCAACAGTGCTTTGCAGAACTGAGCTCTTAACACACAGAGATTAATGTGACATTTATTATGGTCCCTGAACACTTGCCAAAACCAGTGTGTGCACTGTGAGACAATGAGGCTCAGATTTTCTCTCCAGTTCAGATTTTCATTCCCCCAAACACCACACCTACAGGTTACATCCATACATATAGGCACGATGTAATGACCTCAATTCTTTCCATTTTCTTGAAAAAAAAAACAAACACACACACAAAAACCAACAAAATCCACAAAGAAAGCATTGCACAAAAAAATCCCAGCCCTGCCAGATAACACTGTCACAAAATAACTACTGCACAGAATTCAATACTTGTACCAAACAAGGCAAGGTAAGCTCTATCCTGCCATCAAATGATAAGTACAGCTCTCCATAACAGTTTACTAGGAAAACAAGATATTGTGAAATAGAAATAATAAAAAGTGGCAAACCTTCAAGCCTTTTAATATCTGATATACCAAGAACTGGATTCGGTCTTCAGTGAGTTTCTCATGCTTCATTATCTTACTCAAGTCTGTTCCCATAAATGGCATGACTAGGTAGCTAAACCAAACAAAAAAAAAAGGAAATAAAGTCAGAATAATTTTAAGTTTGTCAAATAAATTGAAACATACTTGTATGATGTGGTTCATCGACAATATTACAGATCATTCTGTTTACCAAACAATTCCACTATCTTCCCTTCAGGCCCCTCTGTGTTTTTATCTCTTGTCATGAAGAGGTACCACATAACCCTGACACTGATTATGGAAAGTTGGCAGTTACCAGAAGAGTACAGATGCTGAACAAGATAAAAGGCATCTACTCAACAGCCATGTGATATTTCAAAGATATCTACACAGGAAACTGGAACATTCACACACAGTGGTATTTATCTTACCATCATTATCATAGGATATGTAAACCAGCAGCAATCAAACGGCCTAGAATCAAATAGACAAGGTCAGATGTAACAAATTAACTTCTATCTAGGATTGTAACCTCCTTCATCATCAGTAACTCATACTGGCTTCCAGTCTCAACATTCACAGGCCAGTTTGTTATCTTTTGGACAGAAAAAATGTGCAATTCAATTCTGTAATCATATAAGGACATAGCAACTGAGAATGAAATTTCTTCTCTCTCTCCAAGTCTCACTCTAGATGCTTCTCAACAACAGATCCAGTAACCTAGAAAACTGAGTTTGATTTCTGCTTTGTTGATGCTCTTGAATGTTAAAAGCATATTATGTTCTCCCCTTATTCAGACTTATTAGATGTATTTTCCCAGAGGTCAGGAATATTTGAAATGAACCAGAAAATGACACTAGTTTTACCAAAAAAAAACCCAAAACAACAACAACAAAAAAAAAAACCAGAAAGAAATATCTATGTGTCTTTTACTAATGGCAGTGACCTTCAAGATTCATTAAGATTTCACTAGCCTGCCATCATCCATACAGATCGCAGGCCTCTGGATGGATAATGATTTATGTAAATAGACAACATTAAAAACAACACGTAACCATCAAGCACTCTAAGACCACTTTTCCATATGCAATATGCTCAGTTTACAGTTTGGTGACATCAAACCTAACAGTTCAAACTGAGGAAACAAAATGGGGAAACAAAATTTAAGAAAGAGAAAATCCATTTTTGAGTTTGAAAATCCAAACTGTAGTATGAGTTTATGAGTAACTTACTGGAATGACTGGATCAAACGTTACAGGCTCACTCGAACGCTTTGTCTTCTATTTAAAGCTTGTCGAACTTGTTTTTATTTTAGAAATGTATTTACAGTGAGGTTAGACACTTGATTGCCAAATCACTCCAATGGAAACGTGATGCCTAGCACATTTAAGTTCCTTGCAAGTCCAAGTTAAAACTCGAGAACTTTTAGAGGGCAGCAACCTGTTCTAGATACTTGTTTTATGATACAAGGACAGACAGTGCAAAAATTGTAGTCAAAGAAGATGAAAAACAGCTGTACATAGTGGGATTTCAATTGGTAAAGACTGATTTTGTACAGTATTTCCATCAGTTGCACTTCCAGCTCTGACAGAAAACAAGTGCAAGCAGGGAAATGACACTGACTGTTTCTTCACACAGGAAATGGTATCTTGTTTTTAGTCTTCATTACACTGACTCATGGAGTAGAGCAGCAGGAAAGCAGAACAGCAGACAGCGCAGGAACATATTATGCTTTAAACAGGAGGGCCAGAATTACTTGAGAAACCCAAAGTCTTGGATGACACCAGCCTTAGGGATTGCTGGTGTTGAAACCACATGCCTCTCTTCAGCTGTTTCTGGCCACAAATCAACTTGAATTTGATCTTTACACAGTCAGTAAGAGATAACATCTCACAACTAGTCAGCCAAGGGAAGGCTCCCTCACGTATCTAATCCAACCTTTTGGACAACATCCTTTTTGGCTCCGTGGTCTCTTAAATGATCAATATTAACACATGGTCTGTGTTTTTTGTATTTGTTTCCCTCATTTTCTTGTCAGATAGCTTTTTTTTGTCAACATACAAATACACAGGGTTGCTTTTAAAATATAGATACATCGGAGGAAATTCAGTGCAGTTCTACAAATATAACGTATTATCTACATTAAGTCCAAGAGTGTTTCTGACCACTGTTTCTGTAGTGTCTCTAATTCACAAGAACTGCAGAAGGATCCACAAGTAAAACAGGCTTAATATCTGCAGCACTAAATATCTGGTGTCTGAGATGCTGCCAAAAGACATACAACAAAGAGATGTAGATGCCTGGTGCCAGAAAATAATTTATATTACATTCTGCTTGGATCATGTCGGCCTGTGAGATTAGTAGTCAAGGGGAAGTGTAGAACACCTTCAACTGGACATAAGGGAATGCAGAATGAGCACTGGGAAACCACACAGAGAGGAATGCAACAGAGCAGAGCTCAGATATTCACAGAAAAATTAAACAGTAACAGCAGTTTTGAATTAATCCTAGAATTAGAATGGACCACACTGGAGATGTGTCATGCAGAAGGCAACACTTTCAGACTACTTGCCTGGGTTAAGAATGGTTCCATTATCTGATCATCTAAGCTTTAGTGTAAGAAACACTAAAGGCGGGTTACGGAGCCCATCAGGATGTGTTTACTGAGGGATGCAAGAAGCACACAGCCACACAGCTTATAAACAGGTTACTAGCTCTAACAATAACCTGAAAAACCTACCAATTTCCAAGTTGCATGGAACAGCCATTCTAAGACGGAATTCAGAAAAGTCAGGAAGCAACGGGTTTGGAATTCTCCATTATTAAGACGCACAAACAAATCTTTCTCCACACAAGAAACAGTCCCCTGCTCCCAAACAGAAACAACTCAAAACTCACAAGCCAGTAAATTTCTCCACTGTGACATCTGGTGTGAACACATCCAGTATTCCAATCACCTGAAAATAAGGAGAAGGGAGAGAAAGAAACCATGGGTTAATGCTACCTTAACAGAAAAATTCCCGAATAGTTTAATTAGTGGAGAAATGTAATAAACAACATTTCCATAACAAGACATTAACTACGGGCATAAAGGTGGCTGAAGTAGCGCCTAACAACATTAGGATTCGCTATGTGCTAAATTTTAAACCTTTGAGGCCTCCTTGTGATAAAAAAGATGTATGTATTAAAAAGCTCAGAGGCTTACCGTTTTATACAGGAAGACGGAGTGCCTTTGAACCTGAATGACTTCAGTATTTTAAATAAACCAGATAAATCAGTTTATAATCTGAACCAGTCATAAGTGGTCCTCACTTAGCTGGACCTGCACTGACAACAATGAAGAACACTTCAAACACCTGCTGATTTCCCTGAGGAAGTAATTTAGGTAGAAAGATTGCAATCCCTAACTGGGAGAGCAAACAAGAAACTAGACCTAAATTCTTCCCATAGAAAGTACATTATCAAGAGAAATAACCACCTAGCAAAGTACATCTCCCCACCACAGCTTTTCCTAAGAAATTTAGGTTAGATGTTAGGCAGAAGATCTTCACTCAGAGGGTGTTCATGCCCTGGCACAGCTGCCCACAGAAGTCATGGGCACCCCATCTCTGGAGGTGCTCAAGGCCAGGCTGGATGGGGCCCTGGGCAGCCTGAGCTGGTGGATGGCAGCCTGCCCATGGCAGGGGCTTGGAACTGGTGATCTTTGAGGTCCCTTCCAATCTAAGCCATTCTATGATTCTAGGGTGTATTTTTCAGTGCAACTACATCAGCTGAATATAGACTTAATACAGTCATCTCCAGTGCTTCTCTCAAGCTCATTAATGACTAGTAAATTAAATATACAGAGCTAGATGCTTCAAAAGATGTAGCTGGCATTGTCTAAAGCCAAATCTCAGCTCAGACACTGCTTAATCCTGTAAATTCCTACACATTACAGGCAGTTGGAGTAGTTTCTTTTCAGCTTTCTAGAACATCTCTGGTTCAAACCTCAAACTGGAATCCTGCAGTCAAGCACTGCTAATTCACAATTTCTCTTTGCTCAGAGGAAGCCCCTGAGCAGGGCCCAGAAGCCAGGCTCTGCCAGCAGCCTGTTGGTGCTCTGGGCAGTGGGCTACTCATGCCAGGTCCAGGCTGCCACACTGACACTGGAACATGGTATTTTGGGTTTGCACGAATGCACACTATCTCAAATGGCAGCTTTTAGGCTGGTTGACGCACTGATTAACTGATGCACATGCCTCTCTCAGCAACCTTCTGCGACACAACTTTTAGACAGGCACGTCACAGGCTAAGGGTTATCGTGGTACTGAATTGAAGGCCACACTGAAAAAAGGTATTTGAAACACCTGTGAGGAGTGGAATGGCATTAGATCAGTAAGACAGACTACCATGCCACCCCCCAACTGATGCCAGGTCTGTCTGGCTCTGATGTCATCAGTGCAGACTGGCTTCTGTGCTGAGGTCTGAAATGCTTTTTTAGAAGCCAAACACTTTGACAGAAAGCACTTCTCCTATTGTCAGCAGGCCTGTGGAGTACCAACCAGTGGGGCACAGAAAGAAAGCAACGGAAATGGAAAATGAAAGAGAATATTGTTCCTAAGAGACTTGTAATCTTTATAACCTTATTCAGACCAATCTTTATGGCTGTGTGGTTTAGGGATTACACGTCAGTTTAAAATTGAAAAACTAGAAGCTTCATGAAAGGAAACAAGACTAACGGCGTATTATGTTGTCTATGTTACCATCAGAGTACTGAAACTACTGCACAATTCACCTGGATAACAATCAGGATGGATTTGGGACATTATTAGCATAATAGCATAGCAAATTATGTGGAAGTAAAGACAAATGCAGAAAGAGCAGAAATGCAGGGAAAAAAAGAAAGAAAGGAAGGACAACTTCCTTTATTCAAAGGTTTAAATAAACTCAACCAACACTGATGACATCCTTTGTGCACCTATTTTTATCCTTTCCACATTCAAGGGAGGTACCACACTTAGACTGGGTGTTATCACAACATGCAAGGCTTAGATGAGGACAGAAACCTCACAATCCCTCATCTTCGTAGCCAAACGTATCTTAGAAAAAATAGCTAGTAATATTTTTCTGAGGACCGTTATCTGAAACTCATTCAGAATAATGTGACTACCATAAAACAGTGACTATACCCACAGAGGATTTGGTTATTCTCTGAAGTGACATCTTCAGCGTTTCTTCCTCTCCTCCCACTTTTCCAGAAGACCTGCTTGTTCTTTCCAAGGAGGTATTTCCATGTCTTCATTCACCTAAGCTATCTGCCTCACCAACACAAAACATACTGAAGATAAACTCTGTGATGCCAGAATGCAGCAGTGACCCACAGGGGACAAACCCACAGACAGAGCTGATGGAGCAGAAGATGAAGTGATAAGGATGCCGCACTGCTTCCATCTCATCATAGCAAAATGTTATCAGGCCCCCACTGTCAACACAAGAACATGTTTCAATAAAGAGAACAGCGGAACAAAAATCATTCCGTGAACCACACCAAAATCTTACTTCTCCATTAAACAGTGTCCCATCGTTACTTTATGCTTCCTGAGGTACAAACTACTGATTCCAAGGGAGGCTGCAAACCTCCGGAGACGAGCGTACTGTTGGCCTGCGTTGTTGCAAACCCCGTGATGTGAGGAATACCACAGAGACCAGCACTGCTCCCGCTGGAGGGAATTTTAAATACTAACACAGAAAGCTCTTCTAATATGCCAAGTGTTTCACAATGCTCCTTTTCTTGTTCTCCAAAGCAAGTTTTCTGAAAAACCTGAAATCCACGTTAGTGCCCAATATGTGTCATGTTAATAGTTAATTGATTTAAAAATAAAACGGGCCCAATTGCTTCCCCTTGGTGATCTTTATGGAACAGTTGTGCTTTGGGGTGATCTTCCTTCCCTGGAACAGAGTCATTTAGTATTTCCACCCAGACCATTGCTTTCTTTTTTTAGGTTGGCCATGAGCCAGCAGTGTGCCCTTGTGGCCAAGAGGGCCAATGGCATCCTGTGGTGCATTAAAAAGAGCGTGGCCAGCAGGTCGAAGGAGGTGATCCTCCCCCTCTACTCTGCCCTGGTAAGACCTCATCTGCAGTACTGCGTCCAGTTCTGGGCTCCCCAGTACAAAAAAGACAAGGATCTCTTGGAAAGAGTCCAGCGGAGGGCCACAAAGATGGTGAAGGGCCTGAAGCATATCTGCTATGGAGAAAGGCTGAGTGAGCTGGGTCTGTTCAGCCTTGAGAAAAGAAGACTGAGAGGGGACCTGATCCAGGTCTATAAATATCTGAGGTGTGGGGGGCAGAATGGTGAGGCTGGACTCTTTTCAGTGGTGAGTGGAGACAGAACAAAGGGAAACGGCCGGAAACTGCAGCACAGGAAGTTCTGCACAAATGTGCGCAAGAACTTCTTTACAGTGAGGTGACGGAGCACTGGAACAGGCTGCCCAGGGAGGTGGTGGAGTCTCCTTCTCTGGAGATGTTCAAGACCTGCCTGGATGCCTACCTGTGCGACCTGCTGTAGGGAACCTGCTTTGGCAGGGGGGTTGGACTCGATGATCTCTGGAGGTCCCTTCCAACCCCTACAATTCTGTGATTCTGTGATTCTGTGATTCTGCAGATATGCTAAGAGCAAGGAGGCACAGAATGAAATAAGTCTTCCCAGGAAGATACATCTCCAGATACTTCTCCAGGAAAAGGAAAAGAACTGGACAGAATACAGGAAACTCCCTTTTCCGTACTATGGAAAATCCTAAGTCTGTCTAAAATGCCCTCTTCTCCCAGTTAAATACAGTATTTGCAAAAACTTCGTGGTGCTTAAAGATACTGTCCCAGCACAGAATGAAGCCACCACAAAACACGCATCACAAGAATCATCTCTTGTTCATAGCATGTTCTCTATGAAAGCTGAGGTATTGTGAAGCGTCCTGCAGCCGTGTTCTTCCCCTCCGATAAGGAACGAACTCCCTGCACCCAGGGATGGTGATGAAAAGCATCTGTAGAAACTGCCAGGAGCCATGACCACATTTTTTCCCTACAAACTCTGCCAGGAAGCGATTTCAAGAATGAAGCCCCCACAGAGGATTCATTTTGATTACTTCTGCCCATCTCACTGAAAAACAGGTTGGATTTTCATCAGCTCCCCTGCAGTACCTTCCTTGCTTGTTACAAAGCATGTCTAAGGACAGAGCTTGATGTGTGCCTCTCCCATCTTCCTGCAAAGCAATGCCAACCAGCTGCAGAACTACACTTCTGCTGCTCCTACTTGTTTCAGGTGAGGATGTTCATGCTCTGTACACTGCTGACTGTGTCCTTCTCCCAGGAAGCCGCTCCAGTGGCTCCAGCCTTATTTTTAATCTCTATCATTCGCCTGCACAAGACATTTACATTGATCATTCTGATCAGTTTTAATTACTGGCAGCAAATAACAGCTGTGTTTGCAAGGTGGTTACCACCCTCTTCTTCTCAGATATCTCCTGTTCCAAACACAATTCTACCATGGGCACACAGCAGCGAGGAGCTCCTTATCCATATGCTCCCATGCACATTCATGTATTTTCAAGGACTGTTTCACTGGATTTCTGTAAAGGAAATTTCTGATGCAAGCAGCAGTACACAAATGAAAGACGTGATCTGCTATAAATTAATAAGTAATGCAGGCTATGTCTTTCATGCAGTAAGTGCTTCTTTATCCCATGGATGTTACGCATGAACACACAGCGAAGCTGAGCAGCTCTGGCACTCAAGCTGCAAATACATTTTTTAAGAGAGCCCTGCTGGGGTATATTGAACTATATATCATACTGCATTACATTTTCTGCAGTGTTAGCTTCAACTTCATGTTGTTGTGCTCTTCCACATCACAGGGCACCGGTGTCCTTTTAACTACACTAAGAAGCCTCAATCTTTTTATGATTGTAACCCACAGCACAAGGCTCATGCTGCAGTCACTTCCATTCCACCCAGGGTTACCTCTGCTGCACCTCAAGGAGAGATGGAAATGGCAGCACATCCACAGACACCAGCCATGTCTCACAAGCCACGCTCCGCTAGAGACCTATACGCAACACCCGACAGACTCAAATGCTTTAGACTTACACCCTAGAGTGAGAAAAAATCCTAAAACAAAAAGGTTTGGGTTTTAGCACTGTCCTCACCGTGTTTTACTTGACTAAGCACATCCGTCTGCTTTATTACTGTCTAAGGCTGGGTGTGAAGAAACAGGTGATGGCTGACGTTCAGCCTGGATAAAACACCTAGCAGGTAGGTTTGTAAGAACAAGCCCAACGTGTGATGACTGGTATTGCCATGTTGATTTACCAGCAGCTCCTGGAGTCACTTCTTTCAGTACTTGGTGTTGTGTTAGCTGCCTTGCTGTTTGTAGCTTTCAGCATGCAGAAAAAGCACCATGAGTGTTACTGCCCTACAACATTTTGACAGCAGTAAATCATACAGCCATGCCTCACTTGCAATCTGAAAGCAGATTTGCCACTTTCGGACAGGATTCACAATTTGCATTTTATGGCACTTATCTCCTTAAAGGATGTGAATTTTCAGCTGATGCAGTCCTGCAGGGCTTCCTGTAGGAAATCCAATACAGTGAGCATTCACAGTGGCACCACACATCTGTGTAAAGGCACTGCTCACCTGTAACTCCCTTCTTGGATTGACTTAGTATACTTCCTCTTCTAATGCTCACGCCAGGCCAGATGAGCTGCAAAAGTGACAGTCTGAAGATCTCCTCAGGTAGGAGCATACCTTCCTAGCATTTTCTCTGAAAAAATGTTGCCCCTTGGCTGATGCCAAAAGACCTCACTTTTTTCATAATTAAGAATTCAAGATAATTAAGCATCAGCTAACCTGAAATGGAAGGCCTGCATCATCATCCTCAGAAGCGTAGCTGTAGAGTGAGAGCTGATTTGGTGTCTGTTGGATACCTGAGCTCTTCCCAAAGGGGGAAAAACGCTACATGGTTCTCCTAATGTAAAACATACATTGTTCTTGAGATGTTGGAATTCACCAGAGAGTAATGTTCTCACAGAGAGATGACTGAGAGAGTAATATATAGAGTACCTTTAAACAAATACTGCAGCTGACTCTTAGTAGGTTTCCAGGAAGACATCTGTAGAATATTAACTGACTCAACTTGAAGAGATATTTAATGGGCATCTGTCAAAAATCTTATTCCAAAAGCATATTCAGAATTTAAATTGGTACAACTGGGTCAGAATTATCACGTGTGCTTATGTTTATATATAGATACAAACGCATGCTGGCACACAGGCACTGTTTTCATTCTCTTTCTGGTTTTAAGTCAAAGCCATAGTAGATAATTTTAAGGGTCCTCACTTTAAATGAACTCAAAATGTAAAAAGGCAGGGAACAAAAGCAGCACTACCCAAAAAAAACTTCCAAAAGATAAGCAGCCTGGTCTTCTACATGATGCAGTGGGTGCCAAAGAAACAACCAAGATCTGTAATGGGAGATAGCATGAATAAATGAAGAAAAGCAAAAAACACAGTATGCTTTTCATTCTGCTTAGCTGCTTGTATTCCCCATTTTCACACTACTTCCTCTTTTTTGCCAGAGTATCTGTTTATACAGCTAAAAAGTGATCCAGCAACTTATCTTGCTGGAAGCTAACTTTCCTTTTTGGCAATATCTAAGGCAATATCTAATATCTGGGTTAAATTACTTCTTAGGCAATAGAAGTAACTTACGATGCTTGTGAAACATCCCAAATTCTCTCAGACTATAACATCCATCAAAAGACAGATCTGAGTGCCATCAGAGACAGGTCTCACTCTCTTGATAGATGGCTTCTACCCCATGGTCATCAACACCACTTCCCTCATGGATTTGTTTTCTGAGGGATGAAGAGAAGTTCCATGTTACAAATTTGCATGGCTTACACAGAAATATTCCTTGTTACATTTCAGTAACGCGCACCTAGAAAGCCATTAGAGACCATAATGATTTGGCATATAAAATGAAGAGATAGTCATCTCTGCAACGTATGGGAACTCTTGAGTCACAGCCTGAGCCACTGATTGACCACCTGAGGCAAAGACTGGCTCAGCCATGGGAGCACAGGTGAAGGCGATTCAGCTGTGTGACCAGAAGGGGTGGCAGGCGGTTGCACCTCTCCTAGACCCCATTTAAGGCCTGACTGCCATGGGGGAAGGATCTCTGTCTGGAGATGGCTCCCTTTGGAGTTTTCTACTGCAAGCCTAGGACACGAGTGAGCATTCCATTTATTTTTGATTCTCTCTCTGCACTGTGATAATCTTTCTAATTATGAAACCTATAGAATACCATCCCAACCACGCCACTCTGCTAATTGTATGTTCGTTAATTGTACATTGCAACTGCTGTTGCCTATTCCTGAAAATGCCTGAATAGATGAGCAAAATGACTGGGAGTTAGTTCTCCTACAAGGTAAAACACAACTTCAGTAAAATTAAGTGAGATGACTCCCATATTTACGTTCATCCTGTAGGATAACAGGACATCCTAAGACACTTCCACACTAAGTAAATGAGCGTACTCTTCAAAGGATCAATAATAGAGGTAATCCAGGGTATCGAGCAGGCGTTTTCTTCACTCCAGCAGGACACAATGAAGAACTGTAGCACAGGTTTATGATGTCTCCTGTGCTCTTAATGGAGGGTCAGAGATGCCAGTTTTTACTGTGGCATGTCAGACTATTTTCTTCTATTATTCTGAATACATCATAAGGTTAAATAAACTATGATAATACATTGACACATACACATCATAACAACCCGTTGAAAGCTACAAAGGGCAGACATGCTCTATCCAAAGGCAATGACAACAGATGAAAGGAACAACAATGTGCAAAGAAAGAGGCTCTTTGACAGAACTGCAGCAGATCAAAGATTGGGAGGAGGCCTGAAAATCCTGATGAGGAGTGCTACTGCCACTCTGGTCTAATTTCGGATGGGAGGAATGTTTAAAGAATATCCCGAGGTCAGCATGAGGGTTAGAAATCCTGAAAGGCTTTGCTGCCAGTCCTAATTCACAGTGGGTGAAATGAATGGTATGGGACTGGAATCGTGGATGGAAATCCTCATGAAGAGCTGTAATGCCCCTTCAGCCTTATACTGGATGGGCGAGGGTCATTGTCTGCCTCCCCAGTGTCCACACATTCCTTGCATGATCATTTATTTGGTCACTGATCTTTAATGAGTAAATACTCATTAAGACCAGATTTATCCTTCTGTGGCCAAAATTGTTTTCTAAGACTACATGTTACATAATATTCCCTTCCTCCATGTATACTGATTTGTAACTGTTACAAACGGCACTCACACTCCACAGTGAGCACTTCTGTCTGTATTCCTTAGTCATCCAACAAGCACGTGGGGAGGTTCCAGAACGCTGTCCTTCAGGGCCTACATGAGTGAAAAATGCAACCCAACGCATGACTCTGGGAAATGGAAGACAGTTTGCAAACTCTGGACACCGTTAAGAGCTTTTGACTGCAGGAGCTAACTGCTCCCAGATATTCAGTGGAGAAAATGCAGAGAGTGTGAAAGCCCATGTATGACACGGAAGATCCCTGCAAAAATTAAGTCTTTGATATGTACAATAGTGGTTAAAAAGCTGTTACTTCAAGTAAAATGAGGAAATATGCTACAAGATTTAGGCCAAAAGGTTAAGAGGCACAAAAAGCCTTAAGCCTACAAAAGGCCGCCTTCTTCCAGACAGTCCAGATATCCCACTGATTATTTTTCAAAACAAATCTAGACAACACTGGTACCCAGACTGTTAATCTCATAATGTCAAATGACAATGACAGGTTACTGTTAGCACCAGTTTCTCTCATCCTCACTCTCCATCATGTAGCTTGCCATCAGGAAGGCTATATGAAGGAAAAATGCTCCAACCTCCCACATTAATCTCCCACATTATTACTTGAAAACAGACTCTGATGTATCATTTTAATAAGCCACAATCTTTCCTTTTTTTTTTTCTTCTTCATTTTAAAGCATTTAAAGCCACTACTCCGATCCCCCCAGCCCACCATGGGAGCCTCTCCTCACGCTTCAACTCCACAAAAGTTTTCACACAGATCTGTTCAGGATAAACAATTTAATCACACTTTCAACACTTCTTCCTACAGCTGTTCTTCTTTTGTACTGTGTGGGAATCTGTGCCGAGTGCTGTATCTTATTCTTTACTTTCCAGTAAAGCACTTTGCTTAGTTATTCCCAAACATTCCCTGTTTCCTATTAGCACAAACCCAACACTTCCGAATACTTCGTGAAAGATAAAGAAAGCCCTACTCCCCCAAATAGGTATGCATGCACAACATGCCCACTTTCAGCGAGTTCTGAAAACCTGTTTCACTTTTCAGATGCTGCAGTGTGGGATGCACAGCACAGACCCATCCTCCTGTACCTCACAGGGATGTAATGATGAGGATGGAATTTCTGGGCACTCCATCTCTCTCACTGGTCTGAAGCACAAATTCCACTGCAGTTCTAAACATTCCCACCCGACCTTTCCTACAGGACAGCAAGATGTGCTTCTCACAGGAGACTCCCATGTGTGAGCTGACGTTTGCAGATCAGGGACAGGCAGACGGAGGACAGACCACAGGTCTCGTCAAAGAGCCCTGAACGCTACAGCTGCACATCAGCTTGCCCAGTTCTTTTCTTTTTCAGTGCACGTAAGCTCTGCGAAGACTGAACTCACGTTTTCGTGCTTCATGTGCTTCAGGAGGCGCAGCTCTCGGTAGGCTCTCTTGGCAAGGATCTGGGACTGAAAGGGGCGGTACAGCTTCTTAATGGCCACTTTGGTGCCGCTTCTTCCATCCACAGCGGAGCTTCAGGGGAGCAGAACAGCGCCTTGTGAGTGCGGGCGGAGCGGCATCGCCGCTCTCTGCTGCCTCGCCCTGCCAGCGGCGTGCCCGGCACAGAAAAACGATCCCAAGCCAGGCGTCCCGCTCCAGGGTGGAGCCCGGGATGGGGACACGCGCGGCTCGGAGCGCGTTCCCAACCACGCACGGGCGGACCCCCGCTCCCCCGCCCGGCTCTCCGCGGGACGGGGCCGCCCAGGTGCGGGTGGGGCCGGCGCTCCTCAGTCCCCCCCGGACCTGGCAGCGCAGCCCGGCTCGGCACGGCCGCCGGAGAAAGTTGGTCGGGAGGAAAGCGAAAGCGCCGCGTCCCGCCGACCCCGGGCTGCGCCCCGCCGAGCCGCCATCTCGGCCGCCCTCGGTCCCGGGGTGCGCCCTCCTCCCCGGGGCAGCCGCAGCCCGACCCCTTCCCGCTCACCAGACGGTTCCGTAGGCGCCGGAGCCTACGAGCTGCAGGTCCCGGTAGCGGTCCCGCACTTCCCAGAGAGTTTTGGTGATCTCCTGCCGGTAGAAGCCGTTCTTGGGGGAGGACATAGCGCGCGGCTAATGCCGCCACCTCCAACAAAGAGCCCGGGGGGAGCGCCGAGCGCCAGGCCGGGCTGAGCGAGCCGAGGGGCCGGGCTTGGCCGCGCTCCCTCCGCGCCTCGCTCCCTCCCTCTCGCCCGCCCCTGCCCCTGCCCCGCTCCCCCGGCAGCGCCGCGCTCCGCTGGGGGCACCGCCCGGCCCGGCGCCCTGCCCGCTCCTGAGCCCCGGCGGGCTGTCCGCGTGGAAAGGCGGCGACCCGGCAGGTGCTGGGCACGGGAGGAACGGTGCGTGGCAGTGCTGCTCCCGGCATTTCCCTCACGCCGCCCGTGCTGCGTACACCGCTTTAGTTCTTCCAGCGGCTCAGCGCCTCCAGCGCTTCTGCTTTCCGCCCCTCTCCCCGCAGCAGCGTGGCCGAAGCCGTGCCGCTGCCTGCGTGGACGGCGAGGGCAGCTCCCTCACAGCGCCGACACGGCGGAGCGAGAAGCTCGGCGAGCTGAGATGCGGCCGTGGCCGTTCAGCCTCATCCAGCGCCGTGCAGAGAAGAAGGTGTGAGGCTTCTGCCGCACCAAGACACACTCAAAATCCATCTGTTCCTTATGACTCGCTTGCGTGCTGCTGTGTGTTTATGGATCTGGTGGGTGATGTGTGCTTTATTGTCTTGCAAAGCTCAAGATATCTCCCCTGTTCTACGAAATCAGCCTTGGAAATGGGAGGTGGGAGTGGGAGCTGACAGGAGTGCAGATGGATGGCTGCTTGGTGACACCAGGGCTCCGTGCAGGCCCTATGTGCTGTGCTGGATATTGTGCTGCTGGGGTAAACTGAGAATCCTTACTGTGGAGCTGAGCACAAGCACACCCTGGCCTTCATCTGGGTGTGTGCCCACCATGGGCTTGTTCAGCCTGGAGAAGAGAAGGCTCCTGGAGACCTTACTGCAGCCTTCCAGAACTTGAAGGGAGCGTATAAACGGGAGGAGGAATGACATTTTACACGCTCCAATAGCAATACAACAAGGGGAATGGCTTTAAACTACAAGAGGAGAAATTTAGGTTAGATATTAGAAGGAAATGCTTTACCCAGTGGGCAGTGAGGCACTGGCACAACTGCCTCAAGAAGCTGTGAGTGCCCCATCCCTGGAGGCACTCAGGGCTGGGCTGGATGTGCACCTGAGCTGCTGAGTGGCTCTGCCCATGGCAGGGGATTGGCAGTAGATGGTCTTTGAGATTCCCTCCAACCCATTCTGTGGTTCTGTGGTGTGGCTCTTGCAGTCTGAACTCTTGCGTCAGTGCTTTGGATGTGGTAAAACTCTGCTGACTTTTACACTGAAGTGTTAAGGGATACAAAGTAAAAAATAGAAATGGAAAGAGGAAGAAATGAGAATTACGGTCAGTGGAGAAAAACTGCCTTTAGTTATAATTGTGGAGGCCACTAAAGTATTGTACTGCATCAAATGATATTCTACCAGTAAGCTGGAGCAGAGAAATGCGTGGTGGCTGTGACAAGGAATGGTGCTGCAGTCATAAGGACACGAGCAGAGATGCCAGCAGCAGCCCTGGGCATGACAGGGACAGCAGCAGGGTGTGGACAGTCCTCCTGCCAGGCTGGGGCTGTGCAACCGCTGCTTCCTGCAGCTCTGCATGCACAGGGGTGTCTGCAGGCAGGAGGCAGTGGATGTGCAAGTGGTCCATGCATCTCTGGAGTGGTATGAAGCGGCTCAAATGGCTGCTAAAATCTTTCATGGTGCTGTATTTCCGCAGCAAATTGTCCTGGTCGGCACATTTAAGGCAAAGGCCTTCTTTTTAATATGTTCTATATTTTCTCTGTGCGTATATAACTAGAATTCTTGCCCTTTGTGTGGTCTGACTTCAGCCCTGAGCAATGTTGCTGAGGTTAGGCAATTCAGGCTTGCTGTTGCTAGAGTTCAGTTTGTGGCTTATCTGGAGAGGGGCGATCTGGCCGTGCTGTGTGTCTGCTCAGTTCGGGCGAGCAGCCCTGCCCTCTTCCTCTCACTACTGACGTGTCAGGTACAAACTCACATCCTTCCACCGCACGGGCGATCTCCAGTATTGCTCTCTGCCGATAGGTGACCCGTTTGACTTAGCTATGTTAGTGAGAACAGAAAGCAGCCTTGTGGCACTCGGCAGGTAGTGCTGGGCTTCTGTCAGATCAATTGTACACATTTGTTTTTCAGATCAACCATCCCAACCATACCCAATTCGTTTATTAAATTTCCAACATCGCTTTTTTTGCAGTGTTTGATATTCAGATGATGGCTGGATATGGTATGGGCCAGGTGAGAGCTAAACAGCAGTACCTGTTACTGGGTGTTGAGCCTGTCCATTATTTAACATCTAATAGCTTGGATCCATCCACAGCTGGCAAATCTTACAGCAGAGTCACAAAATGCAAAGTCTTGGTGACCTGCTGGGCTTGGTTGGATGGAGTATATGGTATTTTCCTGAAGACAATCTGTTGCAGTCACACTGGTGTGATACTACAGCCACATCTTGGCCTAGGCAGTATTGCTGGGAAGGGCTAATTGAAAAACAAATGCTATCATATGTCTTTTTGGCATACTTTTAATGTAAAGATAATGGAAAAAAAGGTTTCTCAGACATCATGAATAAAAGGTAATAAATAATATTACGATGCAAAACACACACTTAATGCCCAACCTGTGAGGGGAACATTGGGAAGATTGTTACTGTGGAGAAGTTTTTGTTTTGTTTTTTTTTAGCACCTTTCATTGCTGTAAGGTTGCCATCAGCTGCAAAACACGTGGTAAATAGGATGTGTACAGTAGTGTACACGGTATACATGTGTACAGAGATTACACTTTATGATCTCTCCAGGGATTAATAACTCAGTTCACACTCCAGACAGGACCTGAGACTTCAGTGCTGGAGAAGCAGTTCTGTGAGACAGTAGTAGAGAAGCTAACCACGTCTTCCTGAGGAGTTCTGCAGAGGAAGAGAAATTACACAGCCTGGTGAGGGAGCTGCATGATAACTGCTCAGGACAAACTCTCTATTAATGGTGACAAGGTGGCAGTTTGTCAGGGCAGAAGAGCGTGGGCCAACAGCCGGTCCTCTTTTTAAAGTAGTCTGATCTTGCCTGTTCGTGTCTGTTGCTGTGGAAGAAGCAAATCAATTTTCATTTATTGCAAGGAGAAATAAAGCTGAAACAAAAATGTCAGTTTTCCTCTGACAATGTTCCTGTGCTATCGTGTCCACACCCTTCCTCGTGGAGCTGTTGCCAAATGTTTTGCAACTATTCAGAGGTTGTTTCTCTGACCCCTGAACAGGGTGCCTGAATTCCACTGTATGCGGCGCAGAGGGGAGCTGCTCAGCCATGCTGTGAGAATGCTCTACAATAAGCTGATGGGAATAGTTAGGTACTACCTAGGTGTTTTTTATTTTTATTTTCTTTGGTTAGGCATTTCATTTGCTCAAGATGTTGAGTGAGGTGTTACAGCAGTGTTTCCTGCCCCATTTATCTCTGCATTCTGGAAATGAGATGGAAGAAGCACAGCCATATGTAGACATAGCAGATGGGTATGTATAGAACAACTGCTTGCTCTCATGATTCTGTCCCCAGATCCTGCCTAAAGGCCCTCCTCTTCTTACTGATTCCTGCCATAAACTGATATGTGGGGAGTCTGGGTTTGTGTCTGAATTTGGGGGGTCAGAAGGAAGCAGTGGTGTTTTTAAACTATCACAGATTATCATCCCGAGATTCTGTTGTGCAGAGGAAAAATTACTCTTGAAGAGTTTTCCATCTCTGATGCAAAAATCATACAAAAAGGGCATTAATGGATATAGCTGAAAGTGTAACCTATCTGTCTCTACATAGCTGTGCTATCACCTGCTTATGTCACCACTCTGAGTGCCACTCTTACCCGTGTTTTCCATCACCCTTGATGTCGGGGCCATTTGGTGCTTTTCCATTTCAGCCTGATGGGAAGGCTGGACAGGACACGTTGTGTAGTTTCTGCACAGAGTGAAACATGACTGGGGTTTGTTCTTGGTTTGAGCCTTTGGGCTCTATAACAAAGTGAGTATGAAATAGGAATATATCTTAGTGCTAATCTAGAGGGCATTATTCTATGAGGGGCAAGGTATGGCTCAGTGGAGGCTGCCAGTTATGGCAGGCGTAATGCCTATTTGTCTCATGGCTGCCACTGAGATTCATTATTTACTGCACTCACTACCCTTTGTGATCAATCTGGAACCTAAAAGGAGCAGCTAAAACCTCTGTACAACTGCACATGTTAATTGGTGACAATAATTGAAGCTGAGGGACTATGCGAGTGCAAAATGAAGCATCTGTATGCATGGAGGATTGAAGCCTAATTGAACAGCTTCGTTCATTATGTAGAGATTTTCTGTATAATGGATTGTTAGAAGATCAGCATTAGTATAGGAAGCTCACAAGATATCCCCCCTTAACTTAGACCTTTTTATGCATTTCAGCTCTACACTTCATACAGCAGCAGCAAGGTCGATGGCAGCTTCATTAATGCAGCTTTCTGACCCTCTTGATACTAGTCACATAAAATCCTCGTGCTTTTGTCTTTGCCTACTTACATGGGTCCCATTTAATAATGCGCATAGCACCCAGAACTGAAAGCCAATCAATGTCAAAGACTGATAAATGAATGCCACTTGGTAGGCAGGCTTTGCAAGAGCATGCTGATTTCCTGAGAAGCAGCTTTAGGGGGCTGCACTGTATCTGCAGACACTGGCAGCATGGTTCATATGCAAGAGAAACAAGCAGCTCCTTCAAAGAGGAGCAGGGGTGCTACCCTTAATTCTTTCCCAGTGAGACTGAGCTTGCCTTGCCTGAATTCCTTTGCTACTAACAAAAGAGATAGTTTTATGCAACTTGCAGTGTATTTCTCTTTTAGCAAGAGCTAAATCTTTCCAACTGCTCACGCATTAGGGATTCCTGAGCCATTCCAGCAAAGTTGGAGCTAAGGATGCTAGTTAAGTAGTTCACTGCATTTAAATAGTGCAATTTTTAATAGATTCATCTCTGAGCAGGTTGTGAGTGTTGGAGAGGTGGATGTCTGCATGGTCTTTATTATCCAGGAGCACATGTGACAGGAAGAAGGAAGGAAGTGGCTTTTGTACTGATGCTCCCCACCTCTGCCAAATGTATTTTTTTTGCCAGCATTCTGTCCTTGAAACAGCTGCCCCCTCCCATTCCTGGGGTGAGTGCTCACTCTGTGTCTGACCTTGCAGTGAACTGAACCACCTCTTTTCCTTTCATCTTTTGTGCCAAATAAAAACATACTAAGAGCATTAATGGGAATTCTGCAACAGTGCTGTCTAATTGATAGGTCTTGACCTACTGTTGCATGGTGTTTTTTCATTTACCAGTGTTGATTACCTGGTTTTCTATTTGACCTTTTTTCTACAAGTTCCTAAAACAGTAACTCTGCTGTTTCCTACTTTTGTGGCCACAAGTACTGGGAGGAGGAAATTCTGAGTGTTATGGCAAATGACAGCCTGTTAGGCTGTGCTTTTCCCCTAAACCACCCCCAGTTTTTCTATCGGTGCATTTGTAAATTAGAAGTGTTGCTGAGGTATCTTAAAAATGAAGATGCAGACTGTAAAAGACATGCAGCCTACACCTGAGCATGTCAAAAGATTGAGCTGCATGGTATAGACTTGTTTTTCCTTTTGCAAGACCTTCTACTTCCAATGACAAAATTACTAGGCTTGGAGTTGCACTTAGCACTGATTAGAGTGAGATAATAAATTCTAGAGGTAATTTCAGTTTAGTAGGTAGCAAGATAACAAGCTCTAGTGACTGAGAGCCGAAATCAGGTGAATTTAGATTAGAAGTAAATTGCTAACAATGACAGTAATTAACCAGTGAGAGCCCTCAGAGGGTTGTGATGTTTTCCTTCAGTGGAAATGTGAGTAGCTGAGGCACAGCTGTGTTGTTTAGATGTGTTTTGCTGAGAATTAATTCTGTGCTTTACAGGTCAGAGATAACGAGCACCATCAATTATAAGCAGCACCAAAGGCAAGTCCTGCCTGACCAACCTTGTGGCCTTCTGTAATGGCATAACTGCATCAGTGGACAGGGGAAGAACCACTGATGGCATCCATCTGGACTTCAGTCAGGCCTTTGACACGGCAGCCCACAGCATCCTTCACTCCAAATTGGAAAGATACAGATTTATGGGTTGTCTATTTGACGAATGAGGAATTGGTTTGCAAGATCATATGCAGAGATTGGTGATCAGTGGTTAATGGTCCGTCTGGATAGCACTGATGAGTGGTTTCCCTCAGTACTGATGCTCTTTAATAACTTCATGAATGACACTGAGATGGAGTGCACCCTTGGATGACACCGAGCTGTGTGGTGCAGTCAACATGCCTGAAGGACAGGATGCCTGAGAGTCCTGAACTGGCTTGAGCAGTGAGCCAGATGAACCTCGTGAGGTTCAGTGAATCCAAGTGCAAGGTCTTGCATCTGGGTTATGGTAACCCCCACTATCAGTACAGGCTTGGGGATGGAAGGATAGAGAGCACAGCCCTGCTGAAAAGGACCTGGGAGTACTGGTGAATGGCAGGCTGGACGAGCCAGCAATGTGTCCTCTTAGCTCAGAAAGCCAACAGGATCCTGGGCTGCATCAAAAGAAGCATGGCCAGTGGAGCAAGTGAGGTGATCCTGTGCTGGTGAGACCTCATCTGAAGTTCTGTGTCCAGATGTGGAGTCCTCAGTAAATGAAAGACATGGAGCACATTCAGAGATAAGCCATAAAAACAATTCAAGGGATGGAACACCTCCTTTATGAAGACAGACTGAGAGAGATGGGGCTTCAGCCTGGAGAAGGCTCCAAGGCGACCTAATAGTGTCTTCAGTATCTAAACAGAGGCTGTAAAAAAGAAGAAGATGGACTCTTTAGCAAGGTCTGTTGTAGTATGACAAGGGGAAATGGTTTCAAACTAAAAAAGCAGAGATTTAGACTGGATACAAGGAAAAAGTTTTTTATTATAAGAGTGGTGAAGCACTGGAACAGATTGCCCAGAGAAGCAGTGAAAGCCTCATCCCTGGAAAATTCAAGGCCAGGCCAGGCAGGGCTCTGAGCAACCTGATCCAGCTGTAGATGTCCCTGTTTGTTGCAGGAAGATTGGACTAGGTGACCTTTGAAGGTCCCTTCCAACTCAAGCAGTTCTATGACCATTTATTGTGGACAGTGTAGGGCACTTTCTGCAGATGTGCATGCAATATATAGAGAACATACAAAATCCTGCTTGTAATAAAAATGGTGTCAGGAGACTGAAAAAAAAACCCAGTTAAACCCACTATAAAAAGTTCTGTAGTTAAAATGCAGGCTATGCAAACAATTCCTTTATTAAACATTTTTTATCAAAAAGCCAAAATGAAATACTTCTTTTTATTTTATTTTTTTTACAAACTCTGCTTTTAGTTCTAAGTGATCATACAGCTGTGAAAGACCCTAATAGAGATATTTACCTCTTTTCCCCGCTTCTGTTGGTGGACAGATGCTTTTTTCCATCTGTGTTCAGATGATAAGCATTATTAGTAGTAAGCCTTCCCTGTTTTGGTCTCAGTAGGGTTACTGCCTTTCCAATTACCCTGTCCTGCTGTTGTAAACTGATAAACTTACCACACTGCCTTCCTGCATTTCCACTAGGGAGTCCGTTACCTGTTCTAGGAAAAATAGGTTAATTAGTGGCTTTTGAGGTCAAAGAAATGGCCTTGATTTGGGAAATGAAGGGAAAAACTGTCTTTCATGCTATCATTTTTCTTGACATTACAATGAAATAATGATTTATGAGTTTTGACAGTACTTCATTAAAAATAGCTGAGCTCCTGTTATCCATTACTGTCACCTCTGATTAGTTTGCATGTGGCTACGACTGTATTCTCCCTACATAATTTATCTCCTAGAAAAAAAAAAAATCACATCTGTGAATGGAAAATAGAATATAATTTTGTTTGATATTTTAACTACCCAGTTAAGGAAGACTCAGAGTTGCCAGGAGAACAAATTTTGGATGTGACAAAAAAACTCTGTCTTTCTACTTAACTAGATATAATAAGCAGAGATCAAATCGAGCTATTTGCCTATCATGGAGTTCTACACATTCTTTGGAAACATTTGGAGCTGGAGACCCCCATAGCTAGGAAACCAGATTAAACAGATGATGGGACAAATCCCACACTAAATTCATTATCGTTCGATGCAGAGGGCTCTCATGAAATTTATTGCATCCTTGCCCTTCCAGCTGGAAAACAGTTGCAGACCAGGCAAGAAGCTCAGCATGGGATTTCAGAGAAAATAAAGCACAGAACTATTTTTCTGTTAAGTGGTAAACAAGTAAATGAAAAAAATAGATGCGTGAGACATGCCTGAGTTATGATTTTCACTAGGCAGCCAGACAGATCATTTAAGGATTTATAACCTTGTCACCTATTTTAGTGTGAGATTCAGATGATTGCTGCACAACCATTACAGGCCTCACGCAGCACCAAAGGGTGGCACTGCAATGACAGCCACACGCCAATTCAAAGGACTCTCAATAAATCCACGCAGCTTAATGTGCACTGAAGAAAGCTGAATTCAGATTGCTGCGTTCTACTGAATGTAAGTAAGAGGTAATTGGCAAACATTGACAGGAGTCATGGAATCATGGAATGGCTTGGGTTGGAAGGGACCCCAAGGCTCATCATGTCCCAACCCCCATACCTCTGGAAGGGCTGCCAGCCTCTAGGTCACATACTAGAGCAGGTTGTCCAGGGCTCACCCAACCTGGCCTTGAATACCTCCAGGGATGGGGCATCCACAGCCTCTGTGGCAGCCTGTTCCAGCCCCTCACCACTCTCAGTAAAGAACTTCCCTGACATCTCATCTAAATCTCCCTTCCTTTTGTTTAAAACCATTCCCCATTTCCTATCACTATCTACCAGTGTAAAGCACAAATGAGGAGCAAGTTTTTAGGTGGAATGATGATTTCTATTTCTCAAAGAAGACAAAAGTACTACGCCAAGTGTCTTTGAAAAATAAAAGTTCTTGGACTTGATTTTTTTCTATCTGTTTATTAAGAAAAAATCTTTTTACATAGAAAAGATACAGAGGAAGGTAAACAAAGGCAGTAGAATTCATTATCTCATGTAATAGCTGTACAACTAGATCTTAATGACAAAAGTTGAAGAAAACCTAAGTAATATAAAAAGCCACCTCCAAAATGAGACTCTGACAGTGAGAACGAGACACAAAAAAGAACACTGAGTAGTTTGTGCAACCAAGCTTGTTAGTACGTGAGAAAGACAGCCATTAAATCACAGGAGGCCTTATGCCAAAGGATATTCCTGTCTTAGTATTATGCCTTCCACTGGGAAAGGCAATAAATTAAATTATTTAATACAACTCAGTATGCAGTCTGCCCTGCAATTTATTATGTACGTTCTAATTTTCCAAGCTGGAAAGCCTTTCACATTTTGCTTGAAAAGAAAATCTGTCAAGATGGCTACTTTGTTTTTCACAAATCTGTTCTTAAACCTCATTTTGTCTTGTCTTCCAATGGCACTTTGTAGACTACTTTCTCACAGATCAATTGAAGGAAAATAAGATCATGAGGAATACTGAATTCCAAGTGTTGAACTGGAATTCTTGCACTTCAATCTGTGACAGCCTTGGCTGATGTTTGCAGAAAACCACAGAAATGTGCTGGGTGCCTTCAGGGCACCCTCCTGTAAACTGTGCAAGACCAGCAGCCCTCCGGCACAGGTGAGGTTAGGAGCACCATTGGGAATTACAATGGGCTCCCAAACTGGCACTGTGCAGATTAAAGATAAAAGAACGAGGACAGACACTTTAATGGCGACAGAAGACAAAGATTTATTTTTTACTGACTTCCAACTGGTGCTAGATTGTTTGAGAGACATCTAGAAAATCTGTCAGACCACCACAGATAGGACTACGTGTGCATATTCTGTCTATCTTGCTACCACACCCTCTCTTCATAAAGGCACTAACTATAAATCAAATGAAAACAGACAGTTAAAATCAGGCTAACGCCAGGAAAAAAAAAAAAAAGGATTGCCTGTATGGAATTCTATGTTTATGTTTGTATACATTCATGCGTTAAATGCACAACTTTAAAATTAATTAAAAACATCACCTTCATTTTGGCAATACGACTGATAAAATGAAACATGCAGAAAACACCGTTAAACAGAACTCAGTGCATAATTTTGTCAGAACAGAGCAGTTCTTTATCACCCTTTATGAACTGGGAGTACATTCATATCACAAGGTAAGAAAACCTCGAAACAGACAACATCTGGCTTCTGTGTAACGTATCTGCTTTTCCACATCTTTGGATAGTGAAATCTATGTGTATTTGAACACAGGTTAAATTGTATGGTTATATTTTAACAGTCCTCGTAGTGCAGCAAGGCAAAGCACAGCTGCCAGCGTTCACTGTTCTATTTCCAGGCTATCCATTTTCAGGTCAGGTGGTTTAAAGCTCATCACTTCTTCATAGGTAAGTTCTGCAGAGAGGGGATAAGAGAGAGAGAAGAATTACAAGACTTTCTCTAATTTCTCTTTATGAGAAAAATATTCCAGACAGAACTGTTAAATGCATGCGTGACTTTTAGTCTGTATTTCCAGCCTCATCAATCTACCTAGATCGAAACTCAGACTGCATTCACTAGCTCTGCTAACTTGGATACATTATTCTATTAATGTGTCTGTCCCCTTCACCTAATTGCTGAATCACAACTGGCCCTGAAATGGAACCATCAGTTACGCTGTCAGATGACCTTACTGTAAAAAAAGACAAAATGTAATGCAAACTGGAATCTTTAAAAGCACAAAAAACAGGTTTTAAGATGTGCACTTTTAACCACAAAGAATGTTCTTTATAATCTTCCGTCAATTGCCTACAACATAAATCATGTGCAACGATGCACCAATGCCTTTAAATCCAGGTGGTTTAGGCTTAAAGATCCTCTGACTAAATGTTCTTTTTCTGTCTTACAAGCATGCAGCAATTCTACTTTCACCCAGAAAGGCCTAACTAGAAACACAGATTGACTGTTTTATGCTGCTTTTGGAAGAGCCCTTTATCTTCTCATGTTATGTCATACTTTGTGCCTTGCGCAGCAATGACGCACAGCGTCGGTGGCCACCTCCTATGGATTTTCTCAAGCCAGGTAATGTATTTTAAGGATCAAATCCAGTCCATACATAAATAAATGATCAACTATGTGTTACTTCAGGATCTGACAGCTAATAAACATAAAAGTGGACTGAGCACTACTGTAAGAAGTGTGTACAAACCCTACAGTTGGGTCTTGGCTATACTCCAGTTGCGCAGCATTCAGTAGCACAGCACATCCAATGAGCTTTGCTAACAACTGAAGGATTCCCCTGGAAGAAATTCCACCTACAGAGCCCTGGGGCTGAAGGATTTGTTGGGTGACTCAGTGCTTCATCTGCAGCATCTGAAGAGCACCTGGTCACAGGCAGCCAGGTATGTCAAGGAGCTCCTGGCAGAAGTCAGTAAGGCAGTGCCTTCACGGATCAGGTGCCTGGGACTGTATTATAAATTATGCTGCTGGCTGTGCACTGCATGCTTATGAAGCTCTTTCCTGTTCTCCTGTCACCTAGTTAGCTGAAAGTACAGATGTTATGCTGAGATATGTGAAACTGGAGCAGCAGCAAAGGAGCGATAGTGCGTAGCATTCAATGCTGAATGGCATTCTCTTGGCCTCTGCATTTTGAAATATCTTCTAACTGATTAAACATGTCAGACAAAATCTATGAGCTGGGGCTGCAAACCTCAGCTGTGCAGCAGAGGTCAAGGAAACTCTTAAGTGCCCAACGTGTAACACAAAGTGTCTGAAATCTCATTTTGCTTTGGCTGCTCAGCGCCCCTTGGGATCAAGCACCACTTTTAATTTGAACAGAAAAAGAGAAATATGGCACAGATGTCTGGAGGAAAATGGGTCAATATTTCATTAACAATTCAAACATTTTATGCAAATTGTGACCTTTGATGTCACCTTATTAAATGTACCCCACATGGTACGTGAAAATATTTACTTTCCCAAGCTAAAAATGTGGCCAGGAGGAAGAGCTGCACGTTCCATGCCAGTATAGTTTTGAAATGGTTTTCTCCTGTATAAAGAAGGAATTTCATCTGTAGTTCCCAAAGCACAATGATGTAAAAGAATATGGTACTGCTGCAGGATACACTACCCTTCCTACAGAATTCACCTCCAATTCATCAGTTCAGACTCAAGCTAAGACTGTTCTTAAGTTACTTTAACAAAGTTCCATCACAAACAGAAATCAGCTTTAATGAATTGAAAACTGCTAAACTTTTCTGTTAAGGACTCTGTCAGCTTAACAAGCAGCAGAAAGCAAATCCATTGGTAAAGAAAACTGAACACACCTCCTCACTGCCAGATTTTGCATACAGAGCATGGGTAAGGAGCAAATGATGCCACCCGATCCTCATTTTTTCTACAGACCCTCCAGGACTCTAGAAAGCCTTTTCAGGACTCTAGGAGGCTGCTTTATTGTACAGAGATCCACAAACCATTTCCTATCTTTCTCTGAGGTGTCACAGAATCACAGAATGGCCAGGGTTGGAAGGGACCTCAAGGATCATGAATCTCCAACCCCCCCTGCCACAGGCAGGGCCACCAACCTCCCATTTAATACCAGACCAGGCTGCTCAGGGCCCCCATCCAATCTGGCCTTGAAGACCTCAAGGGACGGGGCATCCACAACCTCTCTGAAGGTGTGTTTGTTTTAGTCAACCTCCTCAACGCCCAGGATAAAATGTGGCACAAAATGCAGAAAGTCAGTGCAAGGACATGAGGAAGGTACAGGAGATCAGTAATGTTCACCATAAAATAAGCTACTATGCTCATATATTTTATTAAACTTTTCTGGAGAAGAAGTTATAGAATATATAAATAGAAACAGGAAAGCAATTGTTTCATAGATTATGTACCAATGAACTTAAGCCAAGGAGAGGGCTTTATTAATAAACTGGAAGAATTAGTTTTCTAGAACATTTCTCAATTTAAAACATTCAGTAAGGATGCTTTAGCATGATATATCCTCATCAGACATTGATGAAATTGGATTGTGCTTTTTAGCATACTTGCAAACTTATTGTTTAGCCACATTATTTCTGTAATGCTATACTGCAATATGATCATGATGCAAGCAGGAAATTAACTTCTGAAAAAAGACTGTTGCAGTATTCCTCAAGAATGGGTTTGGGTTTTGTCACTCCAAAGTAAGATGAGCTGCTCACAGTTTGAACAGGATCAACAGCATGCTTTATCTATTCCCAATTAGTTGGCTATATCAAGAAGGATTATTAAAATACACACGTACATAGACATTTTTCATTTCTGGTTCTGAAGAAAGCAAGGCCAGAATCCCAAATAGCATCAGCTACTACAAGACTGTTACTTCAGCTGAGGATCTGGCCTAGCAGATTAAAAGGAAGATGAAATGAGTGGTTGCACGGTAAGTAGTGTCACCTTTTAGCTAAGATTAAACTTGCTATAGGAAACCTAGTCAGGAGTTGTTAGAGGCATAATGGGGAAAGGGAGCAAAATCCAGAGAGAAACTACCAACCCTTCCACCCCTCTACTCACAGGAACACACATGGACTGTCCTTGCACCCCTGAAGTTTAAGAGTTAAAACTGCTCTGGTTAGAAACAGAGCAAAACTGTTTCTGAAGTCAGGTTTTGTTCTGCTGACCACGTTAACACCTGTGTGCAGTTATCTGTTACCTTTCCATTCTTCTATGGTTCGCTCTTTATTCTCTATTGACTCATCATAGAGCTCAGCCTCAGGTTCGTCATCCGGATCGTGATACTGTACAAAGTATGGGTGTGCAAGGGCTGCTGAGGCAGTAATTCTTTTGTCACTGTCCAGTATCAGCATCTTCTCAAGAAGGTCTACCGCTACGGGAACAAGAGAAACTAGGATCAAAACCAGAAGGGACCATCTAGAAGTGAAAGAGAAGGCAACTGTTCACATGCTATCTCTTCTCACTTTATGCTCATTTAACATTATTGGAAAAAAAAAAAAGAAAAAAAAAACAAACCCACAAAATTTAAGCAATATAACAAACAATTTTTGAAGATTTTATGCTGTGAGTAGAACTTTCAGAGTTGGAAGAAGCTTCTGGTTTGCTTCTGGTGTGTGCATCGGTTCATGATAATCTATCTCACCTCTTCAGACATTCACAGCTTTGACTGTGAAAACACCTGTGTGCCTCAAGTTAAATACCCCAGTGTTGTGCATCTGGTGCTTAACATGGTCCCATCAGACAAAAACTCCAAAAGAACTTTACAGGACCTACCACCAAGTAAATGGTGTTTAAAGGCAACAGCTGCAGATAATTAGAAATGAGAGATCTTTAAGACTGAAATTGGCTTTATATGGATAGTTTACCACAAATTATTACATAAAACAATTGTTACTGCCTTCATATATGTACTGTCATCAAGTTCCTTTTATAATATCAGTACATAGCATGTTCTCATGGAACACATGCAAACAGATTCCATTTTTGTTCACAACTAGTTATATTTGTAAAAATAAAATTGTATTTCAACAAATATAAATAATCCACATCTTAACTCAAAATCTGTCCCTCTGTACAACACTTGAATGTGCACTAGATGAAACAAGCTAGGAAGTGTAGCAAGATGTTTCAGATGACTCGAGCATCTTGTTTGCCATGTCACAACAAATGATTCATAGGAAAATCTCTTTTGCACAGGCAGATCCAATTGGTTAAACACAATAACAGCTGTGCCAGATCAGACCAACAGCCAGTCTAGCCCTGTATCCTGTGTCCAACAATGGTTCATAAATTCTTAGGAAACAATACTCAAGAGGAACATTCAAACAGCTCTATTTCCTGGTGTATTCTCCCCCTCACCAGCAATTCACAGCTCCCGGCCTTCCTGAGCCAGAAGTGATGCCTCTAGTCCAGATCCTGTGACATTTTTTATTTACCCCTGCTATATATAGCTTGCTTTTGCTTTTCACACATAGTCTGTTTTCACCCACCAACTTTTCCATTAGGAGGTTCCAGTAATCTCCAACAACAAAAGCTTTGGACTTTGCAAAGGAAAAACCATCTCAGGATGAAAGGTTAAACACAATGCTCTCTTCACAGCACCAATTATCACATGGGATCACATAGCAAAGGAAATCTTTGGTTCATATGTTAGTGAGAGATTTAAGCTGTATCACTCTGACTTTCTTACCTAATGGATTGGCACCACGAAATACTGCTTTCAAATCCTGTTGAGGCATATGTGGAAGAGATTCAATGTACTTTCTTGCCTAGGAACAGATCAATATACATACCACATGCACAGAGGTTACATTTTGCCCAATAACAACAGTATCAGCTCTAAAAAAAAAATCAAATACTCATGGAATTTCTTACACATGGGAAACCTTCTAAACAGTCACTCATATATATGATTATTAGGCAGGAGAGTTTGAAACAGGTGTACAACTTTAGAGGTTCTACATTAGCACTTCAACTCTCATCTGTGCAAAATGGTTCACTGATGTGTATCCCCAGGAAACGCACGCGTGGAGCTTTCAACCAAAAATCACCACCTAACCTTTCAGTTACCCTCGGTAAAGTGGCATCATCCAGTGTTCTTCCTTTCCCTTCTCCCTCTCCTCAGATGAGCAGTAGTTTCACTAACCAAAGAACAAAGCCTGATTCTCCTAGGCTACAGATTTGCAGATGTTTAACAGAACTTACAGCTTGCCTTGTCTCCACAGCTGTGAAAGGCTCATCCAAACTCCACTAGGAAGGCCTACACTCATATCTGACCCACAGATGTTGGCGTGATGCCTGACACCACATCATCCAAGGAAAGGGCTGAGCAGATAAATCACTGTTATTCAGTGAGGAGGCTGAATGCTGATCATAAAGGCTGCAGACATAACCAGGAGTTCTGAAAACAGCTAAAGAGGCAAGTTTGTTTCCTACCCAAACTGATAGAAGCCACGTCCTGGTGCTTGGGGTCCCCACGTGCAGGACGCTGCACTTTGTTGAACTTCCTGAGGTTATTCTGACACATAACCTGCACAGACCTACAGCCACATTAGGAAACAGATCCTGTTCCCTACCTTTCTCTGACATCTTAGTTTCTGCAGCTACTATGAATTGATGTAAAGGTTTTTTAAATTCATTGCATTACATAGTACAGTCTTTTTAAATGGTGTCCTAATTTAACAAGGCAGATCTTTATTTTTTTTTCCTGCCGTTTCAAAGCTATAGGCACAGTCTGCTATAATTCTAGGCTACCATTAGAGATTTCAGAATCTTAATAATGTTCCCATCCTAATGGAAGTAAAACTTCATGACTTATGTCTCCAACACACTAAAATGATATTAGCATTTTCCCTTTCTGCTGTAGGAGCTGACAGCGAGGCTTTCAGCAGCTATAGCCAGCCATCCAGAGAATGATGTTTGAAGTCTATACAAACATAGGATTCACACCACCTCTTTTATACTCCTAAATTTCACAGAGGTAGAAAACACATACTAGAATGTCAGAAATATGTTCCTGGGGCATTAGTTTATACATGTGTATGAACAGTGCAGCAGAAGAGAGCTTTTGCACTTTCTTGCATTGAAGCTATGGACTAGGCAGAGACAAAACATACATTTATCTCATGACAAACATCTGTGGATTTGAGGATTAGTTTTTTCTATGCTGACATCAATTAACATCACTAATCCAACCACGACTGAATAAGATATGGTCAAAATTACCTCCAACCAATGCAGACCTGTCAAAGTATGCTTAGCAACCATTCAGCTGGGTCTAAGTATTTGCCACTTAAACTCAACTAATAGAATCTAGATGTTTAAATTAATCTGAAAATAATGAAGTGCTATCAGTTAAAACCTGTATTAACAATGACAGACTGACAAAACAGCTCAGTAACTTGTGCTGAAAAATCCTGATTTTTAGTTCTCATTTATTTGACACTCTACTGACAACTGAAAATAGGCTTGAGATTCTAGATAACCTCCAGCATTCCTGGTAGAGAAAAAAATTGCTCACAAAAACTAGCTGCATTAAGTAACATCTAAACTGTAAGGACAGAAAAAAAAAAAAAGGTAAAGAATGAGAAGGGAGGAATGGAACAGACACTCCCACACACAAGACAATTACTTCCAAACAAGGTATGCACCTTCTTGGCAATGCTCCTCAGCAGAAGCCTGGAGGTGACCTGGCTGCACTCCCACTCATTAACCTGTTTTTTTTTGTGTTCTCCCTATGCTCTATAATTAGCCCCCATGTCACAGTTTCAGAATCCCTGTGGATCACCATGTCTGTTTAAACAAGAAACCTAAGACAGAACCAGATACCATCTCCAATAAGTGTTTATGGTATTTAATATTGCAAAAGTCATAGAATCTTAGTAACTTACAAAGGCTACTCAAGTTCCTATGCTTAACACAGCACAGTACAAGACTTGATCCAATCTCCTGGCATAAGGGCTGATCCTCTTCCTGCCCTGTGGCTCACAGGCACTCAGCAGCCACAAACTCCAGGGTGCACACTGATTTGTGCTGATGAGGTTTCATCATGCCTGGACTTTCAAGCAAGGCAGTGTTGGTTTTAGGCTCCCCTATTCTTTCTGCTTACTTGAACAACTAGCATTTTCTTTAGGGAGTTCAAAGGAAACATCAGTATACATATGATCTGAAAAACAGCCTTCAATATTAGAGTGATGTCTATATAGAAAATGTTTAAGAAAAAAGCTGCAGCTCAGCAGGTATCTGTGCTGTTGTTTATCTGAATTTTTACACCCTGCCCATCACACGCCTTTATCAGCCAATGCCACCTCTCATTCCTTACAGCTCAGCTGGACACGCATTGTTATTGCCTTAAGGGAATCGTAAGCGTAGCTTTAGCAGAGAAACAAAGTGGAAATAGTTTGTCTACTGAATAAGGGAAAAAAAATTACATGGAGAGTTAAAAATCACATTATTAATGATACAGATACCACCATTAAGAGTGGACCTCACACAAGCATTCAGAGAGATGAATTAATATGAATTTCAAGTTAGTGTATTATTCCAAATAAAATTACTCACACGGGATGCATTATTTGATTCTGATATCTCTGTTCCTTCACATCAATGGAAAATAGATAGAAAAAAGTAGAAGTGAAAGCGACATCAGATTTAATAATAACAATGAAGTGCTCTGAGCTGAATGTCAGTTTGAATTCTTTTATTATAAGTATAGCAGAAAAAAAATCATCAGGATCAATTGCAAACTCCTTTGAAACAGGAACAGGTATCAAAATGAATCCAGCTGACAGTCAAGGTATTTGTATAGCTCAGAAAATAATGTTTTCTTAATGGTGCTATTGTAGCATTAAAAGAGAAAGATGATCTTAAGGCGTCTGCTCGTTTCCAAATCAGATATGTCTGTCACACAGTTAAAGAAGAATGATAAAACACTGGCTAACTCAATGAAGCTGTGAACTCACATGTTCTGATGATATCTTCTTCAGAAGTTCAGAACTGGGTGTACCCACAACTTCCATTATTCTCTTTAGTTGATCAATATCTACATTATTTCAGGAAAATTAAAGGCAACGTAATAAATGCCAGACAGAACTGCTGGGTTAAACAATTCATGAGCTTTCATGCAGGTGGTTGTTTAAAACAAGCAAGACAATTCCATTTGAGTCCACTGGATGACATAAATTCACACCTGCTTAAACCTAACTTGGAGTACCTAATTCTTTATCTTTTCTATAGCACTATGTGAATCTCTGGTCTGGTGAGCCCCTATGTGAGAAAATCACCTGCAAAAACATTGCTTCCCTGTCCCAGCTTCCTATTTAACAGACTCTTAAGCTTAATTTTAATAGTGCATTTTTCTTTCTGAAGGACTGAAAAACAGTACATCATACTAAACTGGAGTACATCACTAATCTGAGAGCTGGTAAAAGGAAAAATGTCATTTGGTAGCTTTAAACTGTTTTATATCAGTGTCAGGATTATAAACTTTAAAATGTGCATTTTTTGTTGTCATATACAACCCATAAAACGCACTACTTTTTCCCTAGAAAATGCTATTTTACAACTTCAAGTTGTAATCATATAATTAATTACATAATTCTAATCATATAGTCGTAGACAATATTTTAGAACAGCAAAATACCTTATTTCTTCAGAGCTGGATGTACTGATTTTTCCATGTAGTACATAACCAGTCTGAAGCACAGTGATCACCCAGATGATGGACATCTGAACAATGCCTGTGCTTATAGTAGAGCCTAATGAGGCTGAGCATGGCAGAAGAGTCAGTGGGAAGACTTGGCCTCTCACTTCTCTTAACATATCAGGCAATTCTAATATGATGCTGTTCCACACCTGGCAATGGTTTGGTTTCAGGATAAGCATTGGCTTTTGGGGAGGTTTAGAACAGTAAGACATGTCAATATCCAGTACAGAAGCACGTGCTTTTGTTTCTCACATTGAAAGCTTTCTTTCTCTGGTGCAGTTATTTTCTCTTTCCTCATTAACATTACTGTTTTATTTTACTACTCTCCTCAGCACCTGTTCTCTTATTTCTCCTGTCAGCACAAGGCAGCGCCAACGGAATCCACAGCACAGTGCTGCAGGTGACAGAATGCTTTCTTTCCTCTGTGGCACTTCTGGAAATTCTGGCTTGTTTTGTAACAGGCAATGATATCCCTATTTATTCACTTACTATTGAAAAGTGGGTTTTTTTGCACTAGAGGAACTTCCAGCCTTAGAGCAGTTCTATGTCTTAACACAGTATTAGCAGATCAAAAAACACTGTAATTACTCAGCTTCATTTTTAACATCCATCATTTATGTAAGACACACACGTGGAAGAAAATTGTTCTGTTGCAACCAGGCTGTTATTTAAATACTGATACAACATAAGGAAGAAATGTAACTACCGTTTAGGGACATCTGCTCCTGTTTCTTTTCCTACTAGATGGTCTCATTTTTAGCTGCAATATGTATAAAACTGAAACAATAACAAAAATTGTTTATCATTTTAGAAGTTTGTTACCTGAAAAGCCTGATCTATTAGAAAAATGGAAGAATTGTACAGTATTTCTACAGCTGCATTTTTCTGCTTTTACTTAAGGATACAATCATCTCCTGGAAACAGGGCCTTCCCTTTCAGTAACTCTGCCATGATGCATCCAACAGACCAGATATCAACTGTCAAAAATAGGAGAGAGAAATGTGTAGGATGACTCAAAGACATCAATAAGTGGAGTTGTTTCCATATAGATATACTATAACTATATCCAGCTGCAGCAAAATGAAGTCTCCATAGCCTACCTGTTTGATTGTAGTGCATCCAGTTCAACATGATTTCTGGAGCTCTGTACCACCTTGTTGCAACGTAGCCTGTCATTTCATCATCGGTTTGTCGAGCTAAACCAAAGTCTAAAATCTACAGAACAATAAAAAAAAAATAGAAATAGCTTTTGTTACTTTTGTTATGGGTACTGATCTTCCCCATTACCACCCCAGCGAGGGCCGGAACAAGAGGATCTTTAAGATCCCCACCAACCCAAGCCATTCCATGATGGTTCGTATCTGAGCCCAAGCATCTCTCCACCAGTGAAGTAAAACTGCAGTGCTGTGTATGAGCTCCTGTGCTGTCTGCTGGGGATTATAGAGATACTTCCACAGTGATGAGTCTGACCCTTTGTTTTCTAAGAAAAACTTCACACCTTGCCTAATGTTCAGCTTTCCTCTAACATTTGCTTTTTGAAAAACAAGCACTGTTGCTATAGAAATGAAACACTGCCAACTGGGAACATTTGTATGAACTGCCAACAGCAAATGCCACTGGACAGAGCATTTAAAGACCACGCAAGCAAATCACAAGCCCCAGAAGTTCTTTTGTTTCCGTCTCATGCTGCTTCCAGCACTGTTGCACACAGGCAGCATTTACCCAAATCAAGCAGTGTTCTGATGTCACTAGGAGGGGAACATATATCCTGCACAACAAGATATACTTACATCATGTGCCATCTGTTTTTGATAGAGCTCCCCCAGTGAAACAACAACAGGCTCGGTTTAGGTACATGTTACTCATAGGCACGATGGCACAATGTTCCCTTCCTTGCATTTTCTCTTGGTGAATTTACATTGACAGAAAGTTACTTCAAATATTTTTTTTCTGCTCATTTCTATCTTTCCATTTTTTAATAAGTCCATGTCCAACTAATTGTGGAGCTAAAAGGTATCCCATACTTTAAGAGGTGCTGCTGTGAAAGGGCAATGTTCAGCTTCAGTGCTGTTTGCTATCCGACTATTCTGCATCTCTTCAAACAGAAACATGAATAAAACCAGTCACAATCCCATGCTGAGATCCAGTGCTATCTATTTACCTGATGGCAAATCCTTTTCACTGGGAACATAAGCATTTTAAGACTATAATTCAAAATTATGCACTTATAATCCAATATAATGATATAAAAAGTCTAAAGAAAAATGATAAAGTATAAACAACACATAAACATATTTACTTCCAATAAACATTAAAAGCATTATATAATTCTATAAAAAGATACATGAGACAAATAAGGCACGAATAAGGGCTTGAAACATGAATACCAACATCTCCATTATTATAAATAAGTGTCAGCAAGATTTGTTTTAACAGCTGATGCCTTTTATCAAATGTGTACAACAAACATGTCCTGCATCTTTTTGCTTCTATTTCCTTCTTGTTTGTACTTGGAGATGTCCACTAGTTTGTTCCACTACAAAATAATTTGGTATCAGAGGAAGGAAAGCTATAAAGAAAACAAAGAACAATGTAGCAAATGGTAGGAAGAAATGTGGACAGATAAAATAATAGAAAACAAGATTAAAAGTTTCTTACAGTACAAAAGCATTGCACACATTTTAAAGTGAATGATCAGAACCAGATGAACTATAACATTTCACAGATGCTGAACGTATATGCGTGAAAACATTAAAGGGATAATAATGAAAATTGCTGAGCATCTGCAGCTCTCACTAACCCAAACAGGAACTACAGCTTCTTACAACACATCAGGATTAGCATGAGAACCTAAAAGCATTGCTCTCACTCAGTATTGCATTTCTCTTTTTTGTTCTCACAATATTTGGAAATTTAAATCCCTCACAGCTGGAATAAAGTGATTATTGCAGAATCCCAGTCAGAGAAAGAAACATGTCATGGAGAAATGCTAAGCTACTCATTTTCAAGCTTTAAGGCTTAGAAAGCAACTTCCCCTTTTTCCTTCAGAGCCTCGTGCTATTAGTTAATATTGCATCACACGGATACAGAAAGATATGTATTTATACAGAGATGTGAATTAACATCGTACCTGAATAGTGTGAATTATGGGTTTGTTTTGTCTTGGTGTTAATGCTGACTGCACCTGGGGATACCAGCATCTTTCATAACATTTCTATTAAATTTAACTCTATTCTGTAGATATAAAAATGAAAGCTGCTACACGGCCTCATCTAAACTTGGCATGTGTAGACATCACAGTGCAAGAGATAGCCAGTTAAGTGCTCTGTCATGAGATGTGTCTAGACAAATATGCCGATGTTCTGTCTGCGAGGAGCTGGGGAGGAACGCTTTGTAAGGAGACTTGTGGTGATGATAAACTCACATCTAGGAGAAAACATGTTCATGGAAATGCCTCTATGGCCAGGGAACAATAGTAGTAAGTGTACAAAATTAATGGAATCAGAAACAAAACTGGCAAATAAAAATTCTCCTTAGAGAACTGTAACACTGAAAGCTATTAAAACATTCTTCATTATAACAGATTGATTCCTCACGCACTCTTCATTACAGCAGAATGATTCTTACCCTCAATTCACAGTCTTCATTTACAGCTAAGTTACTGGGCTTCAGATCCTGTACCGGAACACAGAGAGTCAGTCAGGTACCATTTTAACCTTTTAAGGTATATTATAAATATGTCTTAGTAACACTTTTGACACATGGAGGGACACGCTCCATTCATCTTTATTATAGCAATGAATGAACTCACCCTGTGGATGATTCCAGCTGAGTGAATATACTGTGAAACAACATGGGGAAAAAAAAGGTAAAATTGGAAGTCAGAGGTTAGGAAGATGTGGGTCATTTGCTTTATCTTTTTGCTACTGGACCTGATGGTTCTATATACAGCAAAGATTTATGTCACAGTACACATTCAAGGCAGATGGGGAAATGACTAATTTCAAAACCTATCTGCTTTCTCTTACCCAGAGATAGATATTTCAGAAAAAGTAACTGTAAACACTGTCGTAAGCAGTAATTCTCCATCAAAAATTTCTCATTTTGAAAATTTAAAAATACTGAAACATATTCCAATCTTACCTACATGGCCATTTTGTGCAGTTGGCTTCTCAGTACAGTCAGTGGCCTTGGGAGCAGTATGGCTGACACCTAAGTAATACAAGTTATTTTTTCCATACTGTGAATACTGAATGTGGGTGGCAGCTATTTGCTCCCCTGGACAAGACAGTGGCCAGAACAGATATCCAGGCATTGTTTCAGATCCACTTTCAGGAGGGACATAAAGTGGTGTTTCAATGATTATTTAGTGTCTCTGCTATTTTACGTACATTACTAGATCTCAAAGAGTGGGAAAAGCTTAACCTGCAACTGCCTATAGTTCAGCTGCTAAGACTGACAGCCAATTTATTTATATAATCTTACTGATAAAGACCAGTAGGAGCTCTGAAACATACTCCTCCATTCTCTAAAGAAGCAACTACCATCTTTCAGGAGCGAAGATTGCATGAAAAATGTTGATATCAACTGGGGAAAAAACCAAAGAAAACAAAACTGCATTCTTTCAATTCCAGGCTTACACACTGTTTATCAGTGGGACAGGGACACATTTAAATGCTCTTCACAATAACTGTAAACAGCTGAATGCAGAGGAAATCAAACACTGCTTGAAACAGAATTAATTGCATACAGCTGCTGAGAAGGGCTGCCGTAGTACCACCAAGCAGCTCTACCTGCCTGCCACACCAGCCCCTCACGTGTTCCAATGGGATCTGCAGGGCTTGAGCCTGACTTGTGTACTCCCAGACAGATGTACCCATGAGCCCAGGTATAAGGACTAAAGCTGTAACGATGGCAGCTTAGACGTAAAGAGGGAATTATCTCTGATCAAACGTTCAGCTAATGAGATGTGAGAATTTTGATTCCAAGTAACAAGCAACCCCTTCCCTTGGAAGCACAGACAGTGCATTTCTGAAATGAATATTCACTTTTGAACACAACTGTTACTTAGCTCTGACACGACACAGTCATATTCAAAACCGTGGGTTGGATAATTAACTCTGGATTCATCTTCCTACTTAAGCTATTAACTTAAGTAAATGAGACAAAGCAATTAAGGGCTCAGTTCTGCAATTCTTCTTCCCTAAAATCTGCACTTAAATTGACAGAACCCACACGCACAAATAAGAATTATCCTCTCAGGCACCAGATGACTTCCTCAAAACCACACAGTAAACATCTCAGAGCTTTTCACCACTGCATGCTTTCAAACACACTTGTGTTTCCATGACAAAGTTTTCATTATGAAGCTTACTACAGCAGCTGAGCTCTCTTTTTTTTTTTTGCATATGCCTTGAAAAAACCACTCAACACTGGCTGAGAAAAATGTTTATCATCTAGTACTGCAAAGCATTTCCTAAATCTTCTGCTGTTTATAGACTCTTTCATGTTTAATGTCAGCAAAATGAAACATATTTTAGTTCTTTAGGAAGTTTTTGCTACAATTTCATTGCCAACTGCCTACATGACTGAGTTGTATAAACTTTAACAATGTGATTAAAGGAAAGAATGAGGAAGAAAAAATTTTTACAGGAAGAAAAAATCCTAAGTGATCCTGTGTAACGCTGTACATTGCTAGAATGAACTACTACTTCCAAAAGTTTCCCAATAAATCCAACCAACTCACTTATTTCCCCACCCATGAGATGCTCTCTCTCTCTGTCAGGGCTGTATTTTTTTTTCAAACTGGCTCAGGTCTTTCAAAGCATGTGAAAATGTGAATTAATTGCAATGTTAAGCTTTAACAATTTCATATTCTTCGTAAGTTTTTCATTACTTTCCCTTGACAGAGAAAATGTCTGAAGCACACAATGCGTGCTACTAAACACCTTCACTTGAGAGACCATGTAACAAGTCAATCTCCTTCAATAATACCTTAAATAGACTGACTCAAAGTCAGTGTTTGATGGAAATATTCCATGTGCAACTGTCACCATTTGCAGGCTTGGGGTTTACTTTTGGTTTGTAAAATAATCAAAAATTCTGAAACATGTGCTGCTATCTGAGCACTCCCAACACAAACTGTTCTAAGTACTGAACCAGTCATTACCACAACATCTTGGTTGCTCTCTCATATACATCCTTATATTGAGCCAATACCTTAAGTCCTCGAAGTAACTGATATATAAGAAACTGTATGTGGTCATCTGTTAACTTCTGGCACTTCACAATGTTATTTAGGTCAGCGCCCATTAAATTTGTCACAAGATACCTGTGAAAATAAAACAGACCTCACAGAAGAAAACAAATAAACATTCCCCATTCGAGATTGGCAAAATGTAAAAGAAGTACAAATAATGAGTAAACTACACACTCCTGTTTAGATTCCTTTTCCAGCTTCTACTCATGTAAGGTTTATGTCCCTCCAGTCAGCTATAAGCTCTAATAAAGGAATCACAGCTATGAGATTTAATATGGGGGAAAAAAAATATCCTTATGGAACATTAAAAGCTTTGATCTGTTTTTCTCTCCATGAAATACTAAAGCAGTTCAATCAGGGGAGAAGGCATCATGCCTCAAGATGAATAGGGATTCTGACCAACATAGAAGTGGGAGATCGGGGCCTCTAAACGACAGTTCCTGTGAGGAATATCTGATGATGGAAATCAACATCAAATTGTTTGAAATAAGAGTGCTTCGAGTGTTTTGTGCAATTTCTTTCCCTACCTCCACTGGGTTTTACTTTATTTTTTTTTCCCCGTAAGTCTTGTAGAAATTCAGAAGCCACAAAAAAAAAAAAAAAAAAAAAAAAAAAAGTGTTGGGACAAAAGTATGCATCCATCATTCTATCATTCTTAGCTCTTGTTTGTATAATTTTGCCCCAGAGGAGCCTGGCCACTAATTTTCATGGAGAAAAAAAATGTTTGTTAGTATTTCCTTGTCTAAACTGTTTATGTAGTTGCTTATAGCAGATGTAAGCCAAGAGCAACTCAGTACATATGGTATGTTTGAGTAACACCAAATTACAACTAGCTCTTGACTATCCAGGTATCTAATTTATCTTGTCTAAGGTAGCCAACAGAATACTTTCCTGCATTCCTGAATGATCCCATCTGCCTTTGAAAAAAACAATCTACAATACCAAAACATTTATGAGATACTTGCAGCCTTATAAACCACCATTCACAAAGTACTACAGGGCGGCCTGTCACCTTACTTTTCTTTCTATGGGATTTTTTTTTTAGTTGTTGTGTTTCTTTATACATTTTATACATATTTTATACAATTTTTTTTTATTATACATATTATACATACTTTATACAATTTATACATAAATTTGGCTTCAAATCTACTACAAACGTATGTGCTTCCTTTCTACAAACAGTACTACTTGGTTACTTACTAACTAGTCAGAATTATTTTAAAATGTTACTTACACTTCATTAAAATTTTCTATTGATGTTGCAGGTGTAAAAACATCCAGCAATCCTATAACCTGAAAGGCAAGAGAACTTACATTTTATTTTTAGAAAGATGGAAAGCAACACACAATTATTATTGCCAGTGCTTAGAATTTTTGCAGGAAGCTTACAAACACACGGCATGTGTTCATCTTGAAGACTCAGTATAACCTGCAAAATAGGCAGGCAGTTTGTGCAGGTAGAGACTCAACTACCTCCATGACCAATTAAAAAATCTATTAATTGCAAAAAGCAGAATGGGACTGTAGACAAACAGAGAAAGTCAGGAAATGTAATGTCACATTACAGAAAAGCTTCTGTCAGATTCCATTAGCTGAAGCTCTGAGACCAAAGTAGATCATTTTGCAGTAAAAAGGCATTATTATACTGGAAGTCTTTACAGTCCAGTGACTTCATTATAGGTGAGGTATCCATGTTCAGGTATCTTGTGTAGCCAGAAAGAGTTGTATGCACTTTTCTAGTAAGATTGTACCTATTAGAAATTACACCTATATGACAAACTCATGTCATAAAAAATCTGAAGGGATAGCACTCACTCTCCACTTACATTCTCATGCTTCATGTGCTTCAGCAACCTGAGCTCTCGGTAGGTCCTCCTTGCGTGTATAAGCGATTGGAAAGGTCTTGAAAGCTTTTTTACTGCCACCTTCTGTCTTGTTTTGGTATCATAAGCTGAACTACAACAAAAAGAAAGTCCACGTTGAAAGAACACTTCCTTTCAAAGCTCTCCTTTGTTCTCACTCCTTTGTCTTCTTTTACCTTCCACTCATGGGTTGCAAGTGGGAGAAGCTGGGCAGCAGTAACCACGATTCAAAGACAATTCTCATAACGTTTCCTTAGGCAATACCAGTAATTAATGAACAATGGATACATGCTGAACTTCACAGCTGACATATAGTATGTGCTTAACTTCAGACATGGAGATATCCCATTGAGGAGGACACAAAACACACAGGCATTTGCACAAAAAGGAAACCATTGTTTGCTGTGCATTAAATGATACAAGTGCAATACAGCACAGTTAAATACTGTCTGTTATGGAAAACAAGAACTGAAATGATCCCTTTATATTTTACTTGTGACATCAAACAGTGTGATTAAAAAAAGGTTCAGTTTGCTGCTTCCCATTGTTAAGAAAAATATTGCTATAATTCGCTATTTATTCAATTAATTAAAAGTTCTTAAAATAAAATACTTTCAAATTCTCAATTTAAAATGTGGACAACACTATCTGCAATTGCTAGCAGCAGATTACCAAGCACAGACCTTAATACATTCATCTTACTGAACTTATTTTCGAATTACAAAACAGTAAAAATTAAGTGACATGAAAAATGCACTGTGCAGGATGACAAGAGGCAATAGCCACACTAGATGCTATTAGGTCCTTGCGATCAGTCTTTAAAACACTCCTGACAGTTTTGAAGCATTGAAGGCCAGGCTGGATGAGGCCCTGGGCAGCCTGGTCTGGTGAGTGGCATTCCTCAGAATCAGAGGAAACAGATTTAATCAACTAATTTCTTGCAAGCACCATGGAAGGAGTGAATCACTCACAAGATCAATGAAAGAGATAAGCAGATCACTTAGTTACTTTCTCACCAGCATCACAGCATCGAATCTTCAGGGAAGTTATAAAGGTTGTGCCTTTGCTGAGCACCTCAGGAAGGGCATTCCCTGAGCAGAAGAAAGCATAGGAAGTAGGAGAAAACCTGTTTCACTTGGAGGAGTGAAAGGATACCATAAAGACGCCTGTTCTGACACAGTTATTCAGGATATAAAGACACTGCATTGCTCAAGTATGTGGAGAAGCTCAGAGAGCGAATGGTGCAAGAGCTGACAGTAGAGACACCCTAAATTCCACAAGATTGGTCATAGACACAGTATGAAGGCTGCAAAAGTAAATCTGAAGAAATAAAAAAGAAGCCAGTACTTTGCTGTTAGTGTAACAAAAATGCAGTATAATTGCAATGACTGTAATCCTGGTCAGTGAAGCCAATGGAAAGCAGCACAAACCCAGAAATGCGTACTTGCTATATCCTCTCTAACATTTTAAGTGTAAAAAAAGAAATGTTTATACAGATAAATAGATAACATTGCCCAAAGCAGCAATCTGTGTTTAATATCTCAGCTCTTCTGGCAATTCACAAGCCTCCCCGATCGCGCTTGTTTTTGAAATACCACATATATGGCTAGGAAGAATTAAGTTTGAAATCCCATTAGCATGACCAACATCTTTGTCCTCCCTGTTTTAAAGTCAAATGTGGGTTTTAGTAGTTTAAAAACTGCAGATCTTTCAGATAGGTTGCATTTTACCCTGCATATGATTCAGATGATATGAAGAACTACTTTTCTGTTTTAGTAATTCTTATGACAGCTGCTTTTTAGACCCAGGATGGAAACCCACAGGAAGAGAGAAAGAAAAAACAAATAGCTTGAGTTTTGGGACCTTCAGTGGAAAAGCATGAATTGAAGCTGAACAAGCCAGGATCTGTCTTGGTTTAAAAGCATCCCCCCAGAGTCAAGAAACCATGGAGAACGGTAACTGGAGCGAATGCCTTCAAGCCTTTTCCTTTCCTGGTTTACCATTATAATTCAAGCTACAAACACTGGAGCACTCAAAACGATAGATTTCACTTTGTTAGAACATTTTGTTCGTCAGATTCAAGGATGCCTTGCATCTATGACCTCTGATCACTGTTTCTAAGCAGCGGGCCACACTTCCATCTCTGACTTTCAGACTGAGTCTCTCCCCTCTCCCCAGTGCATCACCACAGTTGTGATCTGAGTCATCCCCAGATTCCCTTGCAGCCCTCTGGGCAGATTGTTAGCAGCAAGAGCAGCCATTTCCCTTCCTGCGCTGGTCTCTCAGAGCACAGGGCTTTCAGCCTGTCAGCAGGCAGCCACGCAGCTCTGTGGGCTCACCTGGCCGGCGCCTGCAGGAATCCCCTGTGGCTGTCACCAGCTGCTGATCAAAGAGATTCAAAATGGCTCCTCCAAAACAAGTGTGTCCTTAACAGCCCAAAGGCCTGCTGCTATTTAAAAAAAAAAAAGGGCCCTCACCTTCTCTTATAATGCATTACACTCTTCACATACCCCTGCACTTTACCCTATCTCTGCATTTAAACTAGGGAGGCCTGGCTCTGTCAACCTCTTTATCTGCAGAAAACTCACAGCTCTCTTCTTTTGCAAGGCATTTTCTACTGAAGCAGGTCCTTCAGAGCACAGGATTCAGTTCCAGTAAACCAGCTCTGAAACAATTGCTTGATGGCAGCAACGATCATCCTTCCAATGACTCGACCGCTGTGTCCTCCGTTTCTTTCCATTTACTTATGCTGAGCTGATTATTTATTTTATTATTTATTTACTATTTGCTTTATGTAGCTGGACACAATAATGCTACAGAGATAAACTTTGATACTTGTAAAGGGATATCACCTCCCATCTCCAAACTGTTCTTTACTTCTAGCATTTCATTTGTTGAAAACAATGAAAATGAGTTTTTAATCGTGTAGTTTCAGTGAGCCTTCTAACATTACCACAGAGCAGTATGCTCTCACATCTCTGCAGTATATGGGAAAAAAGAAACTCAAGTCTGTTTTCTACTTTACAAGAAACAACATTGCACTTATCTCAGTCATACCTTTTTTAGATATGACTGTTCTTGACCCAGAACCCCTGGCAGTTACGCCAAACATTTTTTGCTGTCCTTTAGATCAAGGATCTAAAAGAGTCATCATTTTCTTTGAAGGGATGGCATCATTGTGAGACATAAGAGACTTTTGCTGGGTGCAACTTTCAATCACTGCTTAAAATAGACACACCTTTCCAGTGCTGTCAGCTCCCGTATCTCGTATTTTGGTTGATGTTCCACCAGATGAAAGAACAATCTCTATTTATATGCACATGTTTTGACTTCTTAAGGCTTCAGAGAAAAGTTTGGATATAAAAAGCTAAAGTAGTCCAAAAATTCGGAAGGCAAAAAGTCCAAGATTTTAAAACGGTTTCAAGCTAACTTCATGACTTTGACAGGGTATGGATTTTTAGTGCTGAAGTTCATAAATATTGACTATACATATAGTCATTTCTACAGCATCCATGGTTCATTTATCCTCTGTGGTTGCAGACAGGTAATACTGGACAATCTACTCCTCTGCAGCCTGCCCACATCCCTCAGGGCTTTCTGGATTAGGAGCACAACATTCAGCTATGGCAGTTTTAGACTTTGAAATCACATTTGTTCCAACAGCTGGAGGGCTCCTTGTGAGAACCCAATCTACCAAGCCATGCATAGGGTCAACTTGTATCCCATTTAGTAAACTTCAGTATGCAATGCAGGAAGAACTATTCCTGGGCTCAACAAGTCCCATTCCTGAACTTAATAAATGCCTTGGGCTCTGAGAGGGCCTATTTGCTGACTGCAATACTGTAAAAGGTATCTGGAAAAAGCCCAGCTTGAATGAAGTGAGTGAGTTCTCCTTATTTCAGCAGCCAGCGGGGGTCTAACTGATGCACAATGAAGGCATGACCCAAGCTGACTGCGTGGTGCCAGTATGGCGCACCTGCAGCAAACTCCCAATTTTCCCCGTTATCCCTACCAGCTGATACTCCATACCCCATCACTGCAGACAACTGTAAGGCTTTAGTAGGCTGAAAAGTGTGATTTTATGTTTGTAGAACCATCGTATCCATAAAAATAATTGTTCTAAGAGACTAATTTAGGATTAAGTGCAAAACAAACAAACAAACAAAAGCCCAACACACACACAGAAGACTAACACTTCCAATTTAATTTATACAACTCAGTGTTCCAGCTTGTGAGACTGTTATCCCTGCATCATCATACGTTTGACAGCTGGTTGGACACTATGGACATTATATACCAAACCTGAGAGAGAGAATATGACGCATAAGTCAATCCTTAAATTTGTTGTGACAATGATATGAGATTTGGGTTTTCCACATAATGTTCAAGGCTACTGCTTCTACATCCTCTAGCACAGCACTACACAGGAGTTCCTTTCCTTCACTGGCCAACCCAGGGGAGACACTTCCCAGAACGAGTATTCCCCACTAAATGCATACACGTAAACGTAAAAGGAAAAATCAAAGAAAACAAAATGCAATTCACGCTCAAAACACAGATTAACATGAGCAGAAACTTAATAACTTTGGTAAGAAATAAGTCAACATCCAGAAACAAAATGGAAAGCGCACAGAATTCCTGCCACATATTAAGCACAGCCACATCTTGAGATCTTGTCCACAGACCTTGGCATCCTTTCACATCCCCACTGACTCCTCCCATTGCAGGAAATATCAATATCTCTATGGCCAAATGTCCCATAGTAACATCCTGACTTCCTTAAAGTAACAAAAAAACAGGTAGCAGCAGTAGAAGGGTGTATGTGAGGAAGCACTGAGGAGAAGGTATGGAAGAGAAGTCAGCATATAGCAAATACAAGCTCTGATATAGGCAGCCCTTGCTGCAGTAAGCAGCATGCATTGGCAAGTACATCAGAGAAAGTGAGACACGCAGGAACCCTGACCTGACACTTTTTATTGCACAGTCTGTCATCTGAGTTCCTCACAGCTGCCATGAATAACAACTCTTTTTATGAAGGGCTGTTCCAAAAGAAATATTTCCTATGTTATGATGGTGGCCCACAACATTTGAGGCAGATATTGGTGGTATATAGCAATAGACATTGAACCTTCTCACCAATATCCCATTAGGTGTTGTTGCCATGTGACAGATGGCAGCAGAGGGGCAGTCTGACTAAATGGTGTCTGACATGGATGTGCATATGAAGCAAAGGTGTGTCACTGAATTCCTTCATGTGGAAAACATGGCACCCATTGACATTCCTCAGTGCTTGCAGAACACTTATGGAGCCCAAGCAGTGGACGTGAGCACAGCGAGGCGGTAGGTGTGCATTTCAGCAGTGGTGACAGCAACTGTGGGTCACCTCAATGCAGATTTACATGAGCACAGCGTGCAGGATGTTGCTGGCAAAAAGCCACAGCTAATGGTGATGATAATGTTGAAAAAGAGTATTCTGTAGCTGAGAACTTGCACCACCAAACAGTGTCATTGTGCTCTTTGTATAATATGTGAGCACATACATGTAATATAAGGTTTGGAGTTTTGTTTGCAAGGTTTAGTTGACGATGTTTGTCTTCTGGGTTTTTTCCAAGATCTTGTGTTTTTTTTTTTTTTTTTTAAAGCCAGACGACTTCTTACTAATGCAGAATATGTCTACAGGTATATAACAAGTACACCTGAAGATATGAAGATAGAGTTAGGCTCTTCTCAGTGCACAGTGCCATGCCAAGAGGCAATAGATATAAATCAGAACACAGGAGGCTCCATCTGAGCATCAGGAAGAACTGTTTTGCTGTGCAGGTGACAGAACACTGACACAGGCTGTCCACAGAGGCTCTGGAGATGCCTGGGGATCTTAAAAAGCTGCCTGGACATGCGGCTGGGCACCCTGCTCTGGGTGTCCCTACTGGAGCAGGGATTAGGCCAAGTGGATCCACAGTTAATTGATCAACACAGTTAGGCCAATGGATCAGTGTTAACCTCAGTCATTCAGTGATGATGTGAACAGTCCTGAAAAAAGCATAGACAGCATTTATCCACCTGGAAATGGATTGCAGCAGCCACTGGTAATACAGCAGAACAAGGCCACCCATGATAAGATCAAGCCAGGCAGCTAAGTAAATCCACTGGTTCATTTGTTTCTTCTTTATAAATGGTTTGTTACTTTACATGAATTCAAATTGGTGACTTCCACCCATTAAGAGGTAGAGTTTGTATTTGTTAATAAATCACACCAATCACAGCATATATATGCATTGGAAGGAACCCATGGAAAAAAAATGAGACAGTAACTAGACAAAGGGTGGGAGGATGAGCAATGGGCAGCTCTGAAACAACACATTAATCTGTTCATTAGAGAAAAAGAACTTCCTTAATGATGACAGGTTATTCATTGTAAAATTACATCCTATCACTTGGATGTTATTCCTACACACTATGCTGAGCACTGGCATCAACTGTTTTGGCTTTAGTTCAATCACTGTCAATTACCTCAGATTAATTTACCACTAGCACTAAACATAAAAGTAGGAAATATCTATTACATGGTATAACTGTTCCTTAACCAACATAAAAATAAATACACACTTCTAAGCAGACCTTGCAAAAGCATTATTGAATAATTCCTATGCCTGTGTTTACATGAATGCATTACCAATTTTCTTTCAATGATAATATGTATCATTATGCTGTATCAGCCTCTGTATCTACAAGCTCATTTTCCTCTGCTGGTCTGTCTTTTATGTCTCCACGGTGACTTAAGTTTTCAAATAACTTTACGAAGGAGCAGCCACACTTTTCTAGGTGAGTTATAGATAGTATAGCTTACATCAGTGGGAGTGATGCATTTAAAAATACCCTTATGAGAGAAACAAACAAAAGGATGGGGACATAAGCTGTTAGCTTCTCTGCATCTGCAGCCAACTCATGGACACTAAAATAATAATGTGTTTTAGACAGCCTATAAGCCCAATGCCAGTATTTAAGAGAGAAAAATCAGTCAATTGCCACAAAGCCAATACAATGCTAACGACAAATGTATTCTATCCAGCATTTTGTTAAAGACTGCAGGCAGCTACAAACTGCAGGCTCAGAACCTCATGCCAGAAACACTCCCAGTGAAACGCAATATAAAGTTTAATATGAAAAATATTAGTGCTTTCAAATACATTACTTAAACCTAAAGAGACAAGATCCAATTGACATTTCTGTCCTTTTTTCTATTTCTCCCCCACTGCTCCTTCACATTTCCTGTTTTCTCTCTGCACGCTGCCCAAAATATTAAATGATAGCTCTTTGTTCTCAGGTCACGTAGGGGTTTTGAAACGCCCTCCCCTCCTTCCTCCAACTGTACATACAGAGCGAAGACGGGGCCTCTTTGGCACTCACTGGCTAATAGGGGATTCTGAAATTGCAGACAGCTCCCTGGGAAGCTGTGTGGAAGTAATCAGGCTGTAGGACTCTGGAACAGGGACCATGCATCCTAGGCCATAGCAATCCCAATATCTGTGACGATGAAAGCTGTTAGCTATGCCATTGCTCGATTGTGTGGTCAGGAAGGTGCATATTATAGCAAACTATACTGAAGTAGAGACAGAGGAGACCCTCTACGGAGAATTTTTATTCTGCTGATGTATTCCTACAGCCATATAGAAAGCCATAATTCTGTATTTCTGTCTTCCTGCCACAACTCGCTCCTCTTATGTTCCTCACCTCTTTCACATCTCATGTAACCCTGCTCCTTAAGAAAGCTCTCATTAATTCCTCCTAGAAGAAAACCAGCAAAACACAAGGAGGACTTCCATGCTTCTTGAGCTTACATTTCTTCACCTATCCTATACCTAATTCCACCAAACTCCTCATGCATGTTTGTTATCTTCTCCCTTACTACTCCCGTGGCTTAGCGAGAGCATCCTAACTACAGATGTTATTTGCAGCCCTTCTTGCTCTTCTCTGCAAACACTTTTTTCCTGATTCAATATCTTTCACTGAATACACTCTTAGACACTTCTATTTGAAACATGAACCTCAACTCCACTCAGTACCACTTCCCTTTCCTTTCCAAAGTCAGTATCTACACTGTTTGAGTAACTGGAAAACCTGCGGAATGAAACAGGACAAAAGCAGTGACATGCCTTCTGCACCCCACCTGTACTCCAACAAAGTCACTTTCACCCAACTCAAGTATTCGCCTCCCTGGCCAGTGCTCAGATACACCGTCCTGTCTTCTTCCTTCCCTGATCCATCTTCTGAAGCACAGATAGCAACAACGTTAATGTGTTAATTTCTTTTTTTTTAATGTTTCCATAAAATACAATCATATTTAGGATTAATCTCAGCTCCTGTACATACGCTGGAAACAAAAGGTCTAATCCACATGAGAAGCAGCCCAAAGCAAGTCCACTGAAATCAGTTAGCTCTGATGTGCCTGGGATTCTGCCTCACCCTGTAGAGATCTTTGGTTTCCATCTGTATTTACACACAGGAGCTGTGTGTTATTGCCACACTAAAAGCTTACCTAAGCACACACTATTTGAACAAACATGAAGTGTTACAAGGACACATATCATAATTCCAGTAAGGTGAGTTTATAGCTGAAATCTCACACTCAGTCCCTTTAGAAACATTATCATAGCACATCATACAATAAGTCATCAAGTACAACCTTGGATGAAGTAATTTCTTGCTTTGGTAGTCAATTTATATCGGAATTTTTTGTTTGTTTTTAATTTGCACGGGTGATTCAGCACCTGTTTACAGACCCTTGATGGAGAAGGTCTCAGTGATCTTACATTCCAGTCTCACAAGGTACTGCCCTCAATACATCAGAGTGACAGCCTAACCAGCAACCACAGGACTGGGTGGATGGGGGCAAAAGTGGTTAAACTTCAGGATTCAAGTCTTCCACTTCTATTTTTCCACTTGTACTACCTCAAAGCAAAGCAAAGCAAAAATCTAAGCTACCCCCAGCTGTTCAGGAGATAAGCCAGGACAAAAATGTAATGGATCTTAAGTGTGCCCTTCATGTGAGCAGGGTGGAGGGACCTGTTTAAGTGCTGTGCTATGTGCACAACTTCAGGGAGACTCTGATCTGAGGTCTATGTCATCACACTCAGCAGCCTACTTTTCCTACTTTTGCAACCTGAGTTTGTGCTGGGCATTGCATGCTGTTGAAACTAAAGGAGACTGACTGCATGAGGAAAGGCAAAGTGTATGGAAAGAACAGCACAGAGGAAGTACTGTACTGCCTCAGATAGCAAAGGCCTCTGAGGAAACCACACGTTTCTGTTTGGAAAGAAGTCCTTCATGTGCTTCTGTTGATCAGGCAAGGTCTGTCCTTTCCTGAGAAGGCAGAAAGCAACGTTTTCAATATGCTAATGGAAAATAACCTGTTGGGGAGATCAGAGACAACACACCACAGAGGGCCGTCTGCACCTCCCAGGCAGAGATGGAATTAAGTAGGTTGAAAACCTGGCACGAAAAGAGGCATACAAAGTTTTAAAAAAACCCCACACAAATAGCTGTCCGTGTTACGTAACTTAGGGCACAACAAAACATCGCTCAAAGATGAAGAAGCTCTCATCAGACAGGTGGTAATGCTGACGCCCAGAGCAAAAGCTGGGCTTACAAATTGTCAATAAACTGGGCCAAAACATGGCATTCTGTCTCAAATTCCTCTACTGATTTTCAGCTGCAAGCAAAAGGAGGATAAGCAGAAGTTAGCTTAAATTCAAGTATCTACATTATACTTCTTATTACCAAATATTGCTTTGGTTGCACAAGTATCCCGATTTGCAGATAAGTTACTGTACAAGAGGAAAGGGAAGAACCAAAAACTGAGCTTCACTGAGGTAGAAAACAGGAACTTTGTTCTTGTCCTAAATCCAGTGTTTGGAGTTCAGGACTTTGGCTTCTTTTCAGCACAGCACTTAAGAATTTGTTTAATTCCAGTGGTTTCTGTAAGACTTAAACACGCTTTGTGACATCTTCCTCAATAGGAGTACGATTATTCACAGAAGCAGCATAGCTGTTTCTCAGGGGAATGGTTGTGCCTCATGGGTCTCCTGGGTAAAGCATGAGCTGATAGAGGGAAAAAAATCAATTTCAATAGGGACTAAAAATAAATGGCTTTTTTGAGACATGAGTCTTTTCCTCACATTCAGGACCTATTTGGGCTCGTACCTCATCAATGTTAACAAGACTATTAATGTAGAGTAATATTTCATTACTGGACTCAGTGCTTACACAGGTATTTTAGAGTGGACCTTTCCTACAGCATCTGTATTTCCTATAACACCCTCCTCTTCATATGCCAGTTCGTGGGCATCTCCATTGACAAAATACCACGATTTGCTTCACAGGCAGAAAAAAAAAAAACAAACAAAAAAAACCATAAATTAACAACACTAACCCTGTTAAAAACAGCCACAACAAAACTCCAGCTGTGCTGTGAGCAAACCACCACATGTTTTCATTTCCGCTGCAATCTCTCAAGCCCTGACATCTCATTACAAAAGCCAGCAGAGTGGGTTTTCCCCCCACAGGAAAAGTAATCAGAAACACAGGTTTAATTGGAAAATGACCGTAGTTACTGTTGTACGGCATATCCAGCTTCTCCTTAGTAAAATCTCAGAGAAAAGGAAGATGTCTGTGATCTAAATTAAACCACATCCTTGTGAAACTATTCACAAGAAACAGATGGCCCCAGGACTGCACAGCGGCAGGTAGCACTCCATGGTGCTGGCCCAGCTTTCCCCTGTGCAAGCATCAAACCAAAATAATGAAGAATTAAGAGAGAATTCTCAAGCCCTGGGTGCTACTACTGGTTGGAGGGGGGTTCTTACATAAATATTCCTACTTTACATGTGGGGCATTTCACAGAGCTAGAGAAGAAAGCAATAAATAAGAAACTCCACGAATGCTCTCTGGCACCTAACCGTACAGAGGGAAAAGTTTTGCGAACTGCGAAAGGCGGAGTTTCACAGAATTTACTTAAAGGCCCGCTACTGATGGGTTTTCACGTAATTCCACTTGGCTTACAATAGCAGCACGATCCTTTCTCACAAACTCTTTAAACAGCACAGACAATTCCAAAATCTGGCCAGGGCGTTTTAAAAGACAGCTCAGCGCATCATATACATCCAGCCCTGCGCTGGGACCGCAAACACGGTATTGTAATAAAACCCAGGAGCGCAGTGCGATAAGGGGCGTGATAAACTCTTACACGACACAATAACTCCCGAGCCCAAACCTCGTGCAGCAGCGCTCCCCGGGACCGGCGGTTCCGGGCTGGGCAAGGGCAGAATGCAGCAACAGGCAGAGCGCCGTCCGCCTCCCGCCCGCGCGCACCGTGACTGTGCAAGATGCCCGCAGGTGTCACCGAGGCGCGAGCGGCGCGAAAGGTCGGAGCGGAGCGCAGCGCCGCGCCGCACGGCCGCCCCGTTCGGCGGGCTTCGCTCGGCGGGCGCTGTTGCCCGGGTTACGACGAGGCGCGGCCCGACCCCGGGGCGCCGCCGGCCGTGGGGGAGGGCGCCGCGCGCCGAAAGGAAAGCGCCGGCCGCCGCCCCCCGCCTCCCCGAGCCGCTGCCCTCCGCCGCTCGGCCCCCCTCCGCGCGTTCCCCCCTCGGCCGCCGTGCGCGGCCTTCGCTGCGGTATCGCGTCCCCGCGCCGGGCGGCTCCGAGGAACGGGGCCCAGGGCGGCCGCCCCGCTCCCGGCACCTGCTGGCCTCCGCCCGCCGCCCTGTACCTACCACACGGAGCCGTAGGCGCCCGAGCCCACGGGCGTGAGGTTCTGGTAGCGCTGCGGCACCTCCCACACCGTCTTGTTCAGCTCCTGCCGGTAGAAGCCGCCGCGCTCGGACATCTTAGCGGAGCCGCCGCCAGCGAAGGCAGCAGCAGTGGCGGTCGCCCCTCAGCCGGGGCGGGGAGCGAGGCGGGCACGGCCGGCGCCGGCGGGAGGAGGGACCGCAAGGGGAAGGGGAGGAGAAGGCGGCGGGCCGGGCCGGGCCGGGCCGGGGGCAGTGTTGGGTCGGGGAGCCCGGAGGGGAGGGGCCGCAGTGCAGCCCCGGGGCGCGGGCCGGGCACGGTGTGCTGCTCGGGGAACTGGGCGGGGCGGGAGGAGCTGAGGGCCGCTCTGACGGAGCTCCTGGAGGTACCGGAGTCCCCCTGACTGCATTAACTCCGTGCGCTCACTGTTCACGCTTTTCGACGGGGAAGACTGCAGTGACGAATATTACGGGACAAGTCTTGCAAACGTTAGATGCCCCAAGCACAGCAACTAAATTAAAGGACTCTCTGGTTTGTGCATTGGTTCGTATTTTCAGAACACACTTTGTATCAGCGACTTGCGGAATCAGCAATGTAAGAACCGCGTACAATTTCATTTCGCAATTTCCTACGCTGCCTTCGGCACCCATACCCTACATGCATGCAGCCTGCTTGCACCGGGGCGGTGTGTGGGCATCGCTCAGGGGCTCCTGCCTCTGAATCAGCAGCAGATGCAGATCCTCTCCTTTCAGAACCTCACTGAAGTCTGCTCTGCTCCTATACCACGAGTCGCTGGTTGCCCAAGTTCCAGTTCTGAAGCCCCAGACCACATTGCAATACAGGGCATCTGCAACGAGGCTGCCCAAGTGAACAGCACCAGCAACTTTAGGGCTCAGTGCATTTCAGGTTAAAAACGAAATGGCTGACATTAGTGAAGCCTTTTGGAACCACCCATTCCGTAGGCACTCAGTGCTCTTACCACCACTGTTTGTCCTTGCTTCCCCCTGCTCCAGTGCAACAAACATCTCTGGTCTTCCAAGAGCCCTTGGTCTCACCTGAATTTCTGTGCTGAAGGCATAGAGTAAAACAACACATCTGTGCGACTTATCTTTCTCAGTAGCATCATTTCGAATTTTAAGATTATAATAACAGTACAGTCATTCTATACCGAACCAGGAAGAAGTGCTTCCTTCCCACCCTCCTAAAGAAGGCCAAAATCTTTCACAGTGCCCAAAATGAAGCAAATAATCCTGTTTACTGACTTCAATCTGTCTCTTGCAGCATGTCAGCCTCTGGCCTTCACCCACTCACTACGTGTTACATTGCTTCTTGCTAACTCCAGCAATCATTTGTGGAGCTTGGATCTATCCATATCTGCCCAAGCTTCTAATCATGCAGTTCCCACAGGAGTCAATTTTCCGTCTGCTTGATATTTACAGTCTCTCTCAATTTCCTGTCTTGTATGAAATTCTGTCAGATATTTGTACTGCAGTCATTACAGGGAGATTGCATTTGATTACCTTGTTTTATTGGATACTACATATATGATGTTCTTTTCCATGTAACAAGGGAGATATTAGAAAACATACTCGCAGAATGAACCACCTTTATAGCACAATAAGCGCCTGCTTGCCCTCCCTAGTGAATTATGCTGACATTTCTATTCAGTAAGATTAACTAACTGTCCCCTTTATCCAAGACTTCATGAAATCCACTAGCTAAAATCTGTATGTGATAAAAACAACCCACATCCAGAGACCCCAGAGGACAGCACATGTGAGCAACTTCAGAGCCAGACAGATTTGGATATCCAAACACCCCCTGTAAGGTCAGCCCTGCCTGTGCCTTCCTGCCTGCAGCAGGAGGAAGAAGACACAGCCTTCTTTGCTTTTGGATACTGTTTTGCTGGCTGGCCAGTTGTTTGTATGTGTAACTCTGCAACACTGACACAAACAATAAACATGGAAACTCATCAGGAAGAAAGAATGCTACCTGAGTACTGAAAGCATGTCATCTTTTGGTGGGAGATAGAATCCTGGTACTGCAAAACCAGGACTTCGGAAAACACAAGACGTCAGCAGAACAGGGCTCTGACTTCTCTCCCTGTAACTGCTGTAAACAATGGGTAAGCTAACAGCAGATTTACAATGCATGCTGAAGCTTCAGTATGAACTGCCTTGGTTCTGCAGTGGATCTCTTACAGACTTAGTATTGAGCTTGGAGATGCCCGCCAATAATACTGAGACTGTTATGAAGATCTTTTCTATCTTGATTCTTTTGAAAATGTTGTAATTAATAACTGACATGTTAAGAAACAAAACATTGATTGAGGAATGTTACATACATTACACTGAACAATAAAACATCGTGGTAATCGCCTATAATGCTGGCTTTATTTTCAGGTTCTTGTGAACTTCTGAAACCACATCTACAAACATGTAATTATATCATGGAAAAGCTGTCAGTATTTATAATGACATAAAGATGAAGTACAGGCAGCAGGAGAGGCTTAATGGAGCTTTCTGTGGATAGCAAGTCAGTCATTAGCTGGTCCTAATACATCTGTTTGTGTGAGATTGCTTTGCAAGAGATTGTATACCTTTTTTTGAAATATAAGACACTTGTTGCATATGCCTGCCAGGTTGTATCAACCTTATTTCTATTAACACCAGTTTGACTTGCCCTTTGCCACAAAACACCTATTTGGTAACCTTACCTACCACCCAAGTTGATTCGCCACTGGACCATGGCACAACTTAGATATTTGACCTGGAGCTTCATGTTGCTAGCACAGTAAGGGCCTTGCTTTGAAGAAATCTGTTGAAATATAACTGCACATTTTGGACCTCAAGTTTGATCATGGGAAATCCAGGTCTCCTATAAGAAAGTACAAAACCTGCTGAGGAATCTTGCACTGAAGATTAAAAAAAAATCTGGATTATATCATAATAATGGTATGTCAGGTACAGGTTTTTGTTATTTCTGAGCAGATAGATTCTACTTAGATGTTAGCACTGGGGCTTTGTTTCTGTCTCCCGCATTTTCTGTGTTAAATTGCCTCGATCTCTTGGTACCTCAGTGCCACCTTTCCATTTATGAACCAAGTCTCAGATTGTTTTCCTACCTTAAAAATAAATACACGTAATATTGATATTGCCTCAGACAATAATAGCGCTCACGCTATCTATGATTATTTTTTGCAGACACTGATAACAATATTTTTCATGCTGCTGTGGACACAGGGTGGGAAATTTTTCTCATATCCGTTTGAATGAATGTAAGCAGAAAAAAAATCAAGCAGCTTCCTTTACCTAACCCTAATAGCAAACCACATCTCAGCCTCCTGTAGCTTGCCAGTACTTGGTGGCAATGTTTTCTTCACCCAGGAGCAACATGGGTATTAATCTAAGCTCATGCTGATATTGGATTTTCAATTGGGACAGCAAACGTGTTAGCAATTGGCATCACGAGTCTCCAAAGTGAATTTAATCAAATACAATATCCTGCTCAGTCATGTCAACAAGGGCTTCTCAGTGTATGTATTTTCAGAACAAAGCCATATTTGTAAAAAAAAAAATAAACGCAGATTTAACTTTTAAATACTTCCTAATTTAGTAAATAAAGGTCCAGATATAATGAGGCAAGACTGAGATGGGCCATTAGTATATGGTGTGTTTTGCTTTGTCTCTCTTGCAGTCCATGTAATTATGTTGTCTTGTGTCTCACAACTCCATGATACTTTATTCTTATGCATAATACAGCATAATTTAAACGCAGCCCAATATTGACATGCATAATCAGTAGTTGCAGAGAGCCCAGCTCTGTTCCCATTCAAGTCAGAGACAAATTTCATTACGTGAATGGGAACAAGAACACATTGTTCCAAAAGCATTAATTTGGGTTTATGCCTTGGATAAACATCAGCTATAAATTTCACCTGCTTGACTCCAAAGAGAGTCCAAAGATAAAAGCAGACGTGTGTGTAAGAGCCGACAGAATCTAAGCTTTCTGCTTTTCTGATCCATATAGGAAATCACACTTGAGGGAAGCTGCTTAGATGACCATTGTCTTGTCTCCTTGGGCTCTGAAGAAAACACCATAGGACCCTTAAAATGGCTGTGCACTCCTAACTATGAATTCTTCTAACCACAATCAGAAATATTTATGAATTGGGCCAGTTGTATTAATCCTTTTACCTAAAACCACGTTCTTTCCACACAGCAAGTCCATATGAAGAGAATGCAATACTCACAGGGCTTCTCAACAGCTGTGGATGCATGTGTGTTCAAACTTGCATAGAAGAGCTATGCCTGCTTTGGCCTATTCCTGTGAGATTTCATGCTACAAAATGTGGTAAGCACTAATGGAATGCAATAGTTGCAGATAAGAGAGAACAATTTGTGAATTCTCATTCATCTTTAACTCTTTGTGAATGGCTAAAAGGAACAGGTATCAATGCTAAAACCTGTAAAAACAGAAGAAAAATCATAAATAAAGTATCAGCCTTGCTTAATATGGGAGGCACGTATTCACATGCCTTCATTTGCCATCTGCTACTCATCTACAGAATTTTGTGCTTCAATCTGGAGCTGTTCATTTCCCATAAAGCAGCTATGCTCACCCTTGTCATACAAAAACTACTGCATCATTCCCTGTTCCTGTATCTTTCAATCACTGTTAGAGGTATTTTGAAGATGCAGCTCTCCAGCTACCTCAGAAAAATTGTACGAATTCAGTTCTACAGTATATGAACCTCTCCAACCTATCTGCAGGTGTTTGGGCTTTTTCCACCAGCATGACTCCATTGTACAGTGTGCTATTCCACTAAGGTGAAAAGTGGATTTTCTACTTCAGTAACAAACAAGATCCTCCTCATTGATTCTGTAATATCACCTTCTCAGTTTCAGCTTTAGATCCTGGCAGTGGACCCTGCTGAACAGAATTCTGGTTGCTCAGAACGAGTGTGTCAGCAGGACTCCAAATAATGGCTGTAATGTGACAAATTGCATGGCAGATGCTGAGCAGCAAAGGCAATGACAAACCCTATGGAGGCATGCCCTCTGCCGAGGCTTCACAGGAGCTTGATAAACCCAATGGAACAGCTGCTGCACGGCTTGGCACACTGTGCATTTACCAGGCACACTTGGACCCATGACATACTTTGCTTGCTAAATATCTGGATCCAACTTGCAACTAATATTATTATGGCAGGATGGTAAGACAGTAATGTGATGTGCTTCAAATAATTTCAAGCAGCAATTTGGAATAAAACTGTGATCCACGTGATCCACGTTCTGTTCAAAAGATGCCATCAGTAAAGGCAACAGTTTTCAAAATTTCATCCTCATTCAGGATGTATTTGATACACACGGGATCCTTAAGGCTATTCAGACTGTGTATCTACTGCAATCTCATCATATTTCTCTCCATGAACCCGCAAAACTGTTGCAAGAGAGTAATTGGTTAGTCCTCTGTTTTCTTGTACTAAGTAAGTTCTGCCCATAGATAAAAAAAATCTTTTATGTGTATTGTCCTCTTAAAGCAAATAGTCATAAATCTTTGTATATAGGGCTGTGGAGACATATGACAGATACGTAGTAATAGGTCAGAAATAAATATCAGTTGGCACCACTGTCTACCTGTTCTATTTCACTGTATGTAACTGTACACAGTTAAAAGAAATGAATAAAAGCAATGACAGAGATAAGGCTCTTTTGAGAAACAGTTGGAGGCCCTGAACCTCAGATATTAAGTTTTTTAATATCTTTATAAACCAGAGCTTAACAAAGGGAATACTAAATCTCAATAAGATCAGAGGGCCTGGAAGGGAGTGGGATTATCAGCTACTGCAAGAAATATGCAAAGCAGATCCTTGCTGCAGCAAGTGTGCAGCCAGGCAAAGAGGTGAGGAGGCCCAGGTTGGAGAGAGCATCCAAGGAGAGGCTGCTTCCAATCTTATCCTACCCTACCATACCCTAACCTACCCTACCCTACCCCGTCTTGCTGAAGTGGCAACATTTCTACAGTGTTTCAGTAAGCACAGTATATTCCTTCGAAGAAAAGGCTTACCTTTTCCTTTGACTCTGAGAAGCAAAAACTGTAAAAACTTGCATGGAGGAGATTATTTTATGAAAAAATGTTTTATGTCATGGTTCTTGTGGCCACAGGGAAGCTTACGAGCTAGTCCACTTTTGTATTATATTCATTATTGATAGAGAATTATCCGTTCTCAGTTTTCTTCATGTTTTGTTCAGCCTTTAGCAAAACACTCTGATTCTCCTTGTTCCTGCTTGCTTACTGTTATCTCCTACCAATGGTGAAACTACCAGCAGGCTGCATTTTCTTGCTGATTGAAACTCTGAACATAAATGGCATAGCAGTAAGCTTTCAAAAGTGATGATCATGGTCTTCTCTGAGTGGACATGTCAGTGACCTGTGATAAAACCTATTACATACCCAGAGCCCACCTGGGGCTTTGCTCTCAGTATGAGCATAGTTAAGCTTGGCAGAGATAGAGACCTACAAGCAGTGGCAAGAGGCACTTCAGTGTAATCTTTCATTGTGTATAAAGTTATAATTTTTGTCAGAGAAAGGAGAACCTGTGCAGGGCATCCTTACTGGCTGAGAATCACTTTGTTGTAGGAACTGGCCTCTTTTACTCTAACAACCTTGGTAAGTTAATGTTTCTTGACACCAGTTTCAATTTTATGTAGAATTACACGTAAGGAAATTCTTATCACTAGTCAATAAGTTGAGCATATCCTTCCATGTAGATGACAGATAGTGATTTTTATGTCATGCTAGTAGTTCTCTGTAAATCATCACAGAGATGAGTGTGAGTCTATCCTTCATTGCAGCCACAGGAACATGCTCCATCTCACCCCACTTACCTGCCATTATACCTCAAGAAATCTGCCTCTCTTTTGCAGTGGAAAACAGTGGATGAGCTTTCAAGCAGCATCTTCTCCAAGCATGATTTTCTATTTCATCCATTCCAGTGTGTTCTTACTTCCTGAAAGACAGCAGCAAAATGCCTCTTCCAGCAGTTTCAATAATTTTTGCTTTGGGATAGAGCCCAATATTTTCGTCAAAACCTCCGATTGATTCTAAATAGGACCACTGAAACAAATTCTCTTTGCCAGTCTTTATCCTTCCATTTGAAAACAGAGAGCTTTAGCAAATATTGCATCAGCTGTAGGCAATCATCCTTCTGGAAAGGTCTGCAGGATTTCCTCAGTAGGCATATTAGAGGCTCCCAGTATTCTGAAGCTTCTCCTTTCACAGGTTTTCACAACTTTTCCTGTTTTGAAATGTGGAAGGAATAAACCTTGAACTGAGGTGCTTTTTTTCTTGTGTATTCAAAAATGCTAGTTGTTTACTCTCTTCTGAAAATAATGAGTGTCTTTGAACAGTGCCCATTTACTTCTTCCATTTGATCTGTGTCTTGTCCATGTGTGTGATGACAGTGCATCAACTAGCACCTTTGCCACTTCTCTCTCCCTTACTCAACAATTACCAGCATATTTCTGAGGCCCAAATCAACGAAGGGAGTTGCTTCAGTTTGTGTACAACAAACTAGTAAATCTTTTTGAAATGAGTGTTAGCAACATTTCAAGGGTCCAGTGCTAGACTGTCTTTTTATCTCACAACAAGCACATTAGTAGTAGCTCAGAGAAGTGGTAATACTTAGTCTGTATACAAATAGAGGCTGCTGGTGTCACTGGGTTTTGTAAGCAGTGAAATACAAGCACCAGTGAGATCCACAGCTGTTCCAAAGAGGACATGTGCCATCACTGCTACTTCTGCAGTTTGCAGCCCCTTGCTTTGGTTGCTGAACTCATAATGGCCCACCAAACTCTTAATTTATCTGCATACTGAGAAAATTTTATCCTTCCTATTTGGCTCTGCTATGAGAGCAAAGGAGTCGTTCATGCAAAGTCATTCAGTTTCAGCACTGTTTTGTGTGCTGACTTACAAAAATTCTAGCTATAGAGTAACTCCTTTATTCTCAGGTGATCAATAAATTACGTCACTATCTGTTAGAAAATCCTACACTCCTCATGCAGGTGGAGCAGCAGATTTTTTTGCAAGCATCCAGACCTTTGAAACTTCTTGGCCTCCTGGACAAGTGGTTTCCTTGAATTGCAACAGTTGCAAGTTGATAAGTCCTTTTAGTTTCATTCAACCGGCTTCTTCCTTTCTTTCACTTCCAGTTTAGGATTCCAGCTTAATTGCAAATTGGCAGGACTCTCATTCCTCAAACAATAACCATTAGTTAAGTTTGGACCCCATCAAGGCATTCATACTGCACAGTATTACACCAACTGTGGTCACTGTAATATTTGATGAAAACAGAAGCTGGCCTCAACCTGTGAGGTTCCTTCCCAGTGCTGTGGCATTTCTATTTCAAGTCACACACACACAAAAAAAGACAAAATGACAAAGAAAAAGAAAAGCTAGATCATGACATATGGATAAGAAAAAGTACAAGAAAGACTTCTCTGGGGAAGCCCAGTCCCCTGACTCATTTACTTTGACTGGTGACCCATCATGCCTCAAAATCATGACGTACCACAAAACTTAGTTACAACAGAGCTCAGGTATTCATGATGGCACGAAATCTGTGTGCACCAGAAAGCATCTTTTTGGTTTAAAATTAAAGATGAAAAGTCAGGATTTTGCTTCAGGTGTACCTATATTCAGATACTTCATTCTGTAGTCACACAAGCCTTGATATCAGCATTTCTGGTTTAATAATGAGAAGAGCTTTCTCCAAATACCCCATGACATTCCTCTCCTAGATGTTCACTCCAGTAGTGTGAATGTTTTCTTATTGCTTTCTTTCTTTCTTTCCTATTTGTCTTTGACCAAAACAAGACACTTCCTGCAGTCCCACATGGCAGGAAAGACAGAAAAATGGCAGGCAGATGGACTGTAGCCCCCACTGCTGTGCTGCCCACACACATTCTCTCTCCTGAGCTTTCCCAGAAGGACAAGGTTTGACCTACTGGAATCTACTCTCTTTATTGCCTTATGTCTAATTTTTGCCCTTCTGCTAAGAGGTATGGGCTGCATGGCTGGAGGGATCTGCCCGGCAGGGAACTGTCTGTCTGCAAAGAGCAAGCCACAGATAGTGTGGATATGTGAATAGCCTGAAAGGATCACTGCTAAGAGAGCATAAGTAACAAAATTACTGAGTTCAGGCTCACTGACCTTCCCCTTTCTACTCATGAGTTCCGCAGTAGGCATAACTCAATCTCAACTAATAATATCAATGCAATATTTAATCAACAATCAAAAACAATGAAAGCTTAATCAAGGTTTGAGTTTGCTTTCTCAGATACAAATTAGTAGGTCTAGATTAGAGATGAATACATTCCATTAGACCCTCAGATGTAGGTGATTGTCCTTAGCACAGGGAATATGACAGGTGATGCTTTGAGAAAAACTGGCTACAGAGGGGGACACTCAGACTGTAAATGTAGCTTTCCTTTTTATGTAATGAAATAGCTGTAATCACTGAAAGGAAACCACACAAATGTTTCACGCATATGGCAATCTCCAGCAGTCAATCAAATAATTTCCCCAACACAATGAACACAATCTTTCCAGTTCTAGGCCTTTGCCACACAGCTAATAGCTCTACTGTTCCAGAAAGCAATCACATGCCTCATGCCTTTCCCTGCGTGTGCAGCTTTCCCGGTCAAACGAACCATAAACATGGTATTTTTTCACTCCCTTGAACAGGAGTAAGTTGTAATCCTGCAACCGGGAAATGCTGTGATTAGAAGTTATTATGATGAATTCTCTGAACTGAATGCAAAGGCACACAGGAAATAGCTTTCTGTGATTTTAAATTCTTTATGCAGGAGCTACTGGATTCTCAGAAACAGCAATCAGTGACTGAAGCCAAAGAGTTGGTTATCTGTTCTTTCCCCCTTCTTTTCTCCCATTGATGCAGGAAAGGGAATTAAAGAAAAATCTGATTTTAAGAGATAGAAATACATTTTTATTATAAATAAATCTTGGACAAACACAGAACAGGCAACAGCAATGTTGTTTCCCTTTTTGAATGGGACACTTGGCATTAAGAAGTAAAATACCCCTTACCTCTGCAAATGATTTGTTAAAACAGCAGCTGTCCCACTTTCAGTCATAAGAAGAAGGCAGTAAAAGCCCTAGCTGTGGCTATAGGTAAGCAGACAGGCATCAGCACAACTTGAATCCTGTCCCTTTTGCTTTTGCTTACCAGTAGCCATGCACTACCCCGGCCTTCCATGAAGCGACGGACACATCTGCGATCAGCCAGACAGGGAAAGTCCTTGAGAAATGCAAGGTTTAGTTCTTGTATTCTAACACACATACTATGAGATTTTGTGCAAATCATGTCATTTGGCTGGCCCAGATACTTAAAAAAACTTACTTTTAAGTTTTTTTCCTAAGGCTTAAAACATTAAAGTGTTCATCCTCTAAAGAGGAATACACCCAAGAGTAAGATGTCAAACATGCACAGGTATTCAGTATCTAGCAAGTGTTAGAGGAAGGTTCACTCCTTTTTTCTAAACCTGGGAGAAACAGGCCATCTTGCTGTACAAGACTTCAGTAGCAGGAAAACTCATCTGGGAGTGAGAAATATGGTTTTAATTCTTCCTCCAAACTTACTCTCCTGAACCTCAAATTTCTGCCCATTGCCTATGGCTGTGCCAGCCTTCAGGTTCAAAGACATGGAGGAAGGAGGAGAAGAAAGGCAAGAGCCTTTAAATCAAGGTGGGATGGGAGGGAGAATCTGTTTCTCCTAGAGAAAGTGTAGGGTTTTGTAAAGATGGAATTTGAAGACTCAACAAGCAGGAGGGCAAGTAAGATGCTCCTTTGTTGGGCAACATATCTGGATTCCAGTCACTGCTTTAATCAAATCATCAAGAACAATTTTTAAATTTAATTTAATTTTATTTATTTATTTACATTTAAAGTAATTATATCTCTTTTTCTAAGGGAATATTTAATTGTTTACAAAATGGAGCTGCTGCAAACAACAAAATTAAGAGCACTGCTATACTTGCATAACACAAGTTTTCAATGTCCCGGTGAAGGAAAAGAGGGCAAGGAGAGAAAAGGGCAGCTCTGACTCTGTATGGGTATAAGGAAGCACAGAATCCAGCCACTCTTTTCCTAAGTACCCTAACCATCTGGAACACAACTTTGAGAGAACAAGCTCAGTGGATACACCACAAGAAAGCCTAAGTTTTAGATCTTAGTCAGCTCAGGTATGGGAGATAAGAGCTGTTAGGCCTGAAGAGATGGAGGCTGTTTCATTTATTCAAAAAAGTAAAACTATAGGCAAAGGGCCTTTAGTGTTAAAACCCAAATATCTGTGGACTTAGGCTTTAGGAGTATAAGGATGGGTACTGAAGTTCATGGTGTTAGAATTCTGTGTCTAACTGTTGTATACAAACTGACATGGACATCAAAGCTGACTTTCTGGATTTGATCTTCTGTACTTTTTTCACTATTTCTCATACAACAGTAATAAATGTTTCTTTCTTTTTTTTTTTCTTGAGGCTTTTTTGGAAGATAAAAACCCTAAAAAGTTTTAGGTGTTCTCCTGGTGTGGGAGCAACAGTCTCTCTAAAAGGCTGAATATCTAGTGGAGCAAATACATGACCGGTAGAATATGCAAGCACACATATCCACACAATCCATCTGGGTGACAGCACAACCAGAGCATCAAATGAGCATCAGAGGATGTAGTGGAGTACTAAGACCATCAGGACATTAAGCATGGGGGTTTGGAGCATCAGAACAGGCCAGAAAACAGGCCTGGAGAGACTTTAGATTCCTCCAGTGAAAGAGCAGACAGCCTGGTAACAGGAGCAGGCAAAGGTAAGAGATCAAGTCCTGCATCAGCTTACACTGAAGGACATTCCACCACCACCTCACATTACCTACAGCAATAAATCCTTCACCCTGTGCCACTTACGTCCTCCCAATGCTGGCTCCTGCACAGTGGTGCACCCTGGCCTTGCATCCTCACAGCCTGGGAAGACTGAGAAGAAGATAGAGGCTTGAGAGGAAGGGCCCAACAAACAAGATTGTAACAGTGAGCAAGTTTCTGTTGACTAGTTATTTCTGGTTGTGCCCACTTTGGTTGCCAGCATGTGCTGAGGACTAGGCTCTTAAATCATCATAAGCGTTGTTACCAACCTGAGATAAAATCACACTTTCATTTTGCTGTGTGCATTATCCTGAGGGGCACAACTGTGCTGCGCACCGTGTGTGGAGCACAGGCGGCTGAGCTAGTGTTAAAGGAAAGGTGGGGCTACTTATCAGATTGCAGCTTTGTGCTGCTGTGGCTTATTTAGAAAGAGCTGAGATATTCACAGGTAGCAGAGTTGTGCTGAGCAGACACTTCAGTACAGGAGTGGGTAATATTTTTCAAGTAAAATAAAACAGCTCTTTGGCAAGAGCTGCTATACAAAAATAATCAATTTTCAGTCAGTAAATAATAATCAGTCAGAACTGATGCCATTGACTCCCTGCGCCTTGGTGATGTTTTAAATATTGCTGAGTGCTGCTTTGTTGAAACAAGTAGTGCAAATCCACACACTTTCTGACAGGGAAAGCACAGGAAAACAGAGGCTCCAGGGCTAAGCAGCCTTTTGCAACAGGAAATGTTTTCAGAACAAGAAGTGATGGGGTCATGCATACGTTTTGCTATAGCTGCTATTCTGGCAGCTGAACAGTCTGCTGGGGGAGGCAGGCCAATTCAACTCCCTTGACCTAAAGAGTTTCTTTTCTTTATTAATTGGCTGTTTTGACATGCTGCTTTTGGTACCTACGCTCTGTTTACTTTTTTGTTTTCTTTTTCATTTTCTCTCTCTCTTTTTTTTTTTTTTTAAAAAAAAAAGAAGAATATATGGCAGAAGAGGCCACAGGAATCCTGGCAGAAATGCCTCTCTTTTGGCAATGTCTGATTTTCAGTAACCTTGGCATACAATATACAGGTGGGCCTGGAGATAAACCCCAATCCAGCCATGGGTCACTGTTATTACAACAATCCATATGAATTCTGTCATACAGAAAACTTATAACAAGCAAACATCTTGTGGGAGGGGGGTGCATCAAGGCAAGGAATCCAACTTCCATTCTAGTTTCAGGGACTTTCCCTTTTGAAGCCTAAATCATTGAAATGAGAACAGTGCCAAGTTAACAAGAGTATGTCTGACACCACAGTGCTCACAGAATGTCTCTAAACAGAACATAATACGTGATTGATGGTGACATGAACTCCCCAGATGCTTGAACAGCCGAGATTAGTATTATGGTATGGTATGTTATTTGTGTTTAAACAAAATAGTTTTGGCACTCTCTTTTGACAAGCTTTTTGTATAAGCCAGTTGTGTCAAGCTACACATCTGAATCTCTAATTTATGCCATGACTGTGAGTCCTATCACATAGAAGTTTTTTCTCCTTACACTTCCTTGCTTGTCTGATAAGAAACAGCTCACAACATCATTGTAGCACCAGAGCATACAAGACACATCCAGGCAGACTCGCCTAACCTGCAGGTGGCTCCCAGCAAGTGAGGAAAACCTCAATGGAGAAGTGCAAGGACAGTGCAGTCACTCTGCTGCGAGCTTGTGGAATCATGCTTGCTCTTGAAGGTGACCTGACTGTTTTTGAAGCAAGCCTCTGATACTTGGAGCATGGGTTGAGAGTCCAGAAAAGACTGAGAGGCTCTGAATGAGAATAGCCAGGATCAGGCAAGCTTACTAGCTCAGCTTCTGTGCTGGTTCTGAGGAAAAAAGGTTCTGAATGAGCAGGGGTAAGGAATCATAGAATCACTAAGGTTGGAAAAGAGCACTAAGATCATCTAGTCCAACTATGAACCCATCAACACCATGCCCAAGAAAGACAAACATGGGCTAGGAGTGAGGCCTGTGCCAGGAAGGACAGCCCTGGTGCTGATGGTCGGCACTGCTCCCTGTCCCTGTGCTCAGAGGTCTGGCCCACATGGGAAGGTGATAACAACTGCAGCAGACCAGTTGAGCCTCCTCACTTACCCCACAAAATTATATAGCAGACAGTGTGGCCATGTGGAGGGACAGGGCAAACTGATGCTGCAACTGTTGGAATTAAAAATCAAGGAGACGGCTTTTGGTGCAAGTCAGTAGGTGCATCTTGGTGGACATCCCAAATATGACTGGTTTAAGTGATCACAATCCCATAAGCATGTCCATCAGCTGAGAAATTGGCTGTCACTGGAATACTACCATGAATGAACTGCTGACGAGTTCAGCAGCCCAAGAGAGGAATGAAATCTGATGACAGTAAGTATGGGTCAGGCCTTTCACTGGACTGTGTCACCAATATTGACTTTTCATATGCTTTAATTTTTTAAACTTTTCAGATCTGCAGCATGAAGTATATAAATTATTTATAAGGTATTACATGAATTCAATCTACTCACAACTCTTCTTTAAATTACATCACATGCTAGCCTGTATACTTTGTCTGAACTGTGAGCAAGGCGGAGAGAGCGAGATCAAAGCAAGCAGGAAACTTCTAGTGTGACCAGACTCATATAGGTATCATCCTCTCGTTGTGTTTGTGTAATCATTCATATCATGGTTATCAGACAGAACCTGATAACTGAGTCATTGTGCACACTGCAGATCACCAGCAGTAGAGGGAGTGCTGCAGCTACAGGAAACAACATGCACCAGCACAGCAGGGCAGTTAGCTTCCAGCAAGAGCCAAGTCTCTGCTATTCATGATGATCTTCATGTGCAATTTTTCAAGTGTTTCATGCCATATCTTAGCCAAGATTTATTTTAACTAGTGTCATTTATGGCTCTAATATAGCATGTAGGTCACCGCAAAAATAATGCCTCCTATTTCCACAGAAACTAAATGGATACAAAGTGCACAATAACACTGTTCAGTAGAGCAAATTCTCAACAACAGAACACATTTTTCAATAGAGTCACCACCATTAGCTATACATTTTTCTCAGCACTGGACCAACATAATAAAATAGCAGTGCATTACTTTTGGAGCCGCCCTATATACTGGGCTTTTACTACCAATATGTTCAAAACTACCTTTCCTTTGCATCTCTAAAGACCACCACGATGTTATTTGTGTTTTAATGCTTCTGTCAATGTAAAATCCTGGTACACTGAGATCTGCGCAGCATTTAAGACAGACACTTCATCAAACAGTGTGCAGGCATGCGAAATTCGGGCACCATCTCAAAAAGAACAAACTTTGTCTCATTTGTGAGACAGCAAAGGCAAGGATAAAATAGTTAAAGTACCCACTGCGTTGTTTTTATTGTTGTAAGTATATTTTCTATCCTTGAATAACAATTTGGAACTTCAAGCACTGTATAAAAATCAAGTATTTAAAAGCAATTTTTTTTTTTTTGAAACAGTCACTCAGCATGAACAGCCTTAGGAGTTAGTATAAGCTGTTATTCAGTCACACAGCAAAAGATCTAAAAGAAAGAGACTTTCCCTGTAGCACTCAGCTTGAGGAAATTTTCACTTAAGCCTGGCAGGCCCTTGTTAAAACAAAATACACGCTGAGGCTTCACACCTTCTCAGGTGTCGTGATCAAGTTTCATTAGAACAATGATGCATCTTGGTCATAACTTTGTGAGAAGAGAGCATGGTGCAAGCATTGTGAAAAGGGCAATCTGTGCCCAAGAAGAAACTCTGGAGGACAGAGTATAAAATTTCCCCATCCTTGCAGCAGCTTGCCTTGTTTCCCTTTTCTATCTCCACTCTCCAATAAATACTGATCAGCAGACATTGCAGATCTTCTTGCTGACCTAGAAGGTACTGGTCTGTTGTCCAGAGCTGAGCTGGTATCTGCATAAAACTGATTTTGCCCTCACTGGCACTAGGTGTGATAGGGGCACATAGCACATATGTTAGAGAACTGGAGATTAATATTGCATATGGATGTGTAACTCTTTTCTCCACTCCTCTTCTCTTTCCATTCTCCTCTCTTTTTCTGTCCATATCCTCTGTTCTCCATGGGCCTGGAGCAATAGCACTGCAGCAGCTGTGGCGCTTTAAGAGCTGATGTTGGTGGGAAGAAGAATTAGCTTATATTAGGCCTGCTGATTTCAGCTTCATAAGCATTTCTTGACCTTAACATTTGAAGTCAAGAGTTGATCTTAAATTCTGACATTGATTATGGACCAAAAAATTCCTCTCAATCTGTGCAAATTCACTTACCTTCAAAAGCGGTCAGTGGTCAACTACTTGTGATACACGAGGATATTTTGAATGACCCATAGTACAGATTGAGATAGTGCTGAGAATTCGTCCATGGAGGGCAAAAGTCTTGTTTCCACTGAATTTGTGAAATCCATTGAATTCAGAGGACACAGACAGCCCCTGCTCCTCAAAGTCAAGGTGCTGCCAATGAGTTCATTTGCATCATCTTGCCTCTGTGAGGCAGCATCCCTTAGCTCCTACTGAGCTTCTACCAGAGCTTTCCAATTCTACACTGAGAAATAATATACAGCTTGGCACATGCTCCTAAAAACTTGCTTCTCCAGCTTTAGATCTCACTCATCTTTGAGGATGCTCCATTTATTTGGGCTGGAATGTAATATTTAATTGAAGCTGCTCCAGGCTGAACAGTGCTTTTAAAATGTGGTGCATCTCCTATGAATCACATCATATCCTGGGATCTGTATTGTATCAAGTTGCCTTTTTACAGCTCTAGGCTGAAAACTTGAAAGCAAAGCAGTTTTAAAAGGCTGTATGAAAGCAAGCAAGCACAAAGAGGTTTGTTTGCCTCACAGCCAGGCCAAGGTTGCTATCTGGGGAATACTCTGAAGCACAAGTCACAAAATATGAACACTTGCCATATTATCAGTTATTTTTAGCAGAGTGAAAAGAATGAACTTAGTTTTAAGAAACACATTAAAGATTAAAGATGTGTCCTTAAATTGACTCAAGTTTTCTTTAGTTCATTGAACCATTAGCATTGAACACTGATAGCATTATCGTACATCCCCTGTAGAAGCCTGTTCTGCATACAAATTCAAAATGCACCATGAAGATTGAGTACACAACTGTGTAGTTAAACATGAAAAGGAGAGTTAGAATCATCTGGAAAAAGACAGTGCTACACGTCTAGAAGGCCTTACATTTCTATACCTCAAGTGCCAGCTTGCCTGATGTTTTAATAATGTTTCAGAGAGCTCATATTCAGAGTTCTATTTATTAAAATTACACCTTCTGAGGTTGTTATACATTACATATTTCTTGCCTCTGGCCCCAGTTCAAGTGGTATCTTTACTCTTTCCAAGCACTGTAGTTATTAATCTTGTACATACTTTAGACTTCAATGGATCTCAAGTTCTAAAGGCACTTAAGCAGATACTGATATGCTTATGTGAGGAACCATAAGCACAGACTTAAAGCCATGTCTTAAACAAAGGTTCTAGAAACTAATTTTGCTTTGAACCACAGAAGCAGACCTAATCCTGTACCACATATGTGGCCAAGTCATAGTGAGATAAGAGCTGCAGTCTTTTAACCTTCTCTAAAGCAGTAGCCCATAGCTACTTTGCCTCCTTGCAAAGGAAGCCAATAGAGCCAGGAATCTGCAGCCAATGTCTGATTTTAATTAGTTATTCTATTATTAAAGAAAGTTATTAACTGTCATTGAACTTAGTGTCATCAGCTTGCTGCAGAGGAAAATCTCTCCTGCTACACAGTTCTAAAAGCCTTCCTAGTCTTATTGTAAATTGGTAGTTTCAGACATGTTATATCACACTGCTCAGGATGTTACTTTTTATCAGAATAGACTTTTCTCCTTTAAAACAAAGGAAAGAGAAACTGATGAGGGACTAAAATCTACCTCAGGCAAAGTACCTGCTCTGTAAAATCAAGGAAACATTTCTGATACAAACACTGACACCGGCTTGAGTTTTTCTCATGATTGAGACATTGACAGTGGAAGGACTGGGCAGCCACTCTGGTGCTTATACGAGATGCATTTCATCATAGAATCATATCAGATTGGCTTGGGTTGGAAAGAAACTCAGAGTTCATCTAGATCCAAGCCCCCGCCAGGGGCAGGCTATCCCCCAGCAGCTCAGGCTGCCCCATCCAACCTGGCCTTAAGAGCCTCCAGGGATTGGGCATCCACAGCTTCTCTGGGCAGCTGTGCCAGGGCCTCACCTTTCTCTGAGTGAAAAATTTCTTCCTAGTATCTGACCTAAATCTCCCCTTTTTTAGTTTGAAGCTACTCTGCTTTCTTCTATCACTATCACACCATGAAAGAAGTTGGTCTCCCTCCTGTTTAGAAGATCCCTTTAAGTACTGGAAGGCCTCAATGATGTCTCACCAGAGCCTTCTCTTCTACAGGCTGAACAAGTTCAGCTCCATCAGTCTTCTTTGTAGGAGAGGTGCTCCAGCCCTCTGATCATCTTAGTGGCCCTACCCTGGAATCCAGTCCAAGAGCTCCATGTCCTTCCTGTACTGGGGGCCCCAGGCCTGGACGCAGTGCTGCGTCCTCACAGGAGCCCAGTAGACAGAGGACAATCACCTCCCTCTCCCTGCTGGCCACCTCTCTGTTGATGCATCCTAGGACCGTCCAGGCTGCAAGCACACACTGCTGGCCCAAGTCCAGCTTTTCATCCGTCAGGACTCCTAAGTCCTTCTCCACAGGGCTGCTCTGAAGTTCTTCTTCTCCCAGTCTGTGCACATACTTAGGATTTTCCCAACCTAATGCAGCACTTTACTAACATTTGTGAGTCACCACTAATAGAAAAGAGGATGGAGAGGAACAGGAATGTACAGTTTTCTCTTTTTTTTTTTTTTTTAAATTCAAACTACTTACTACCTCAGTACTGAACAGATGAGTCCTTGTGTGCATGCAGGCAATTTACAAGGATCCACTGGAAAATATAGAACCACATCCTCCATTTCTGCATCTTTTTTTCTCCTGGAATCTGAGAATAATTGAACTGAAATGAAGTAGGAAGGAGAATCACATCCGAGGTTTTGATTTCTCTTTCTCTCTTTCTCTTTTTAATTAAGCTTTTCTTGCAGGCTATCACTTGCACAGAATGCAAGATGTCCACTTGCAGAAACCTAACATGCTGTTTGGCAGAAATGTTCCAGTTTAATTAAACCTTTGAAAGAGGTTACTACTTTTAATGTGGGAGGAGGGCTACTCTCATGGTTTGCTACAGCAGAAATATCTTCCTCCAACAGTAATTAAATAGCTAGGGAAAAAAGCAGCCAGTGGCCAGACACAGTGCAAATGAGGATTAAACGACAACAAAAAACAAGAACAAGGAATAGATCAGCAATAAGGGAAATGAAGACAGAATGAGTAACAGTATGAGGAAACAGTATGAGTAACAGTTTTAAAAGAAATTGCTTTTTTGCTAAAGAGCCATGAAAGTGCTGGGCTATCTTTACTGCATAAGAAAGTAGTGATCACAGTGTGAAATTATGATTTAGAAACTGGAAAATGGAAAGCCCCATCTTAAAATGCAATCCACCTCATTAAAAAGTCTGAGGGTTCATAAAAAAGCTTTTTTTTTTATAGATCTGAATATAGATGGAGAGAAAAATAAAAAAGTTAATATGCAAAACATTTCTTTATGATTCTGAAAGCAGATCTTCAGTGTGAATGCAGGGAAAGCCTCAAATAAATTGGTGAACGACTTCTGGTGCTAAATGTTACATTTCTGCACTTCGCAGTGAATGACTATGGATACATCATAAAAAAATCGGGTTGAAAGAAAGAAAAACTGAAGAAGGAGAGGAGAAAAACACAGTGAAAGGAGAAAGGATGAAAAGAAGATCAGTGAACTCATCTAAGAAAGAGGAAGGATGCATGAAAAAGCAGCCTGTCCGTAGAGAAAGGGCATGGTGGAAAAAACAATAGTTCAGAAGTACAGTTGTTGATGAGGATCTTCCTTGGTATCTTTGTCCTGCTTCAGAGATGATGGCAGGTCAGATTAGTTCAGGATCAGAGGCTCCCAAAATCTGCACAAAGACAATTTTCTTTCTGACGTGGTTTGGCATATATCTCAGATAGTCCCAGGTTTACAACAAGGGAGAAAGAAATAGAATGAAGAGACTGAGAAGGAGAAAGAACACAAACAGGGAGAATTTAGTTATTTTTAGTTGCTTTTTTTTTTTTTTTTTTTCTTCCAGCACAGTGTTGAAGTGGTGAAATGTAATTAATATTGATCCTCTGTGATTCAGAAACTGTCTGCAGCAGCTTCTTTGAATACAGATGACACTTACAAAGCTTCTTTTGGTTTTAGAGGAGCAAAGAGCTGCATCTAGCACCAAAAAATGTGGAAGGAAAAAGGCAACAGTGGGCATTAGTCTGATGGGGGAGCTCAATAAGAGGCAGAGCTTTTAGCAGTGCTTGAAATGCATTGCACTGAGACTGCTGAGGGCATTCATGAAGAAGGTGCTGCAGTTGCTAACATGTAACAACCACGTCTGGGAGCACTGCCATAGGCAGAACGTACCATAAACGCTGTGAGCTGTGACAGATCATCATGAGTTCATCATCTATGTCACATTCATGCACCCTCATGTAAAACTTCCTGGAAAACCCACGTCCTGGAAAGATGGATGCCCGAACAGCAGATCCTGTGGGCTGCCAAAGGGCTGTTGCTGATATATTTCTGCCAGTCCATTTTCATGACGACGTTGCTTCTCTTCTTCCCAGCCATGGTAAGGCCTTGTTTGTCACAGCCTCCCAGCCCATCTGTCCTATCAAATTGGCTTTTCTCCCTCTGGCTGTTTTGTGTTTCCCTGGTGTAAGCAGGTTTTAATCCCTCCATCTGATTAGTTAGGAGAAAAAAACACGCTTAATCTGATAACAGCAGGATAATGTAGCACTGCAAAGATGGTATGATTTAATTATGTTAAAATATTTATTTATTTATTTACTTATTTATGGGCTCTTCAGCAGAATGCAATGGCTTTTGTTTCCAAGAAACTAAATGTTTCCCTAAAAGCATATTGGATTTAAGAGCACTTTATAAAATATCAATATTCCCCACTAAGAAAAGATTTCTCTGAGTTCATTTTGGCAGCACGTTTTGAATTGCTGATGTTCTTAATGGGCTTATACTGTCCTGTGTATTCTCAGCTCAATTTCTGGGATTTCTCTGGGAATTTTGTACATTCACAAAAATCAGCTAGCAAACTCTCTCTTTAGAAAATGTCCCTGCCTTCCAGAGAAATCTGATTACAATGATTTCCACAATGACACAGCTGAAATAACTTGAGCATTTAAATGCTTAAATTGACAACTTATTAAATGTTTTTATTTAAACTAAGTAACTTACCCAGGCCTGAACATTTTAGTTCTAGGCACGTCTCAGGCAGACCAGCTGTTGAATTTGGAAACCCCTGCCTCATACTGTCTATGTCAGGTTATTAGACCTGAAAATGGTGTTTATCAAACCTCCTCCTTGTAGGAATGTGTGACACCCGGCTGGCTGACCCAGCCAGGCACATATCTGGCTCAGGCTGAGGAAAGGCACACCTGGCACTTGGGGTTATGTGATGGCAGGGTGCCTCCCAAGTGCACAAAAACCTCTCCAGAGCTCTGGATGGGACCTTCTACTCCAATATCCATCCTGGTGACCACTCAATGGTTCTCAAATCTCACAAGATCCCATTGATGTTGAGAGGTTTGAGAGGACATGCACACAGAGGAGCAGCATGTCCAGAACATGGAGGGCCTGAGGCAGAGCCCAAAGAACTCAGATCAGTAGCTGAGCTAAGTCAGACACACGGAAGGATCATTCCATAGACCTCAGGCAGAGTATGACCACCCCTTTCCCATAACAAGCGATGGTAGTTAAGCTGCACTACCTTGTAGGTGAATCTAAACTTCTCAGGGTGGCTGTGGGCTGACTTCTGCTCACATCAACCCCGGCATCTCCTCCAGGCTGGAGCTCTCTGTGCTGTTTGCTCTTTAGGAACCAGTTCTATCCAGCAGTCCCCAGTCTCTTCCCAACTGGCTCCTGCACATCCACACCAGACAGTTCATTGGGCATGGACACAGCCTCCTTCCTATTGATTTGACAGCACTGAGCAAGCCTGGCTGAGGGCACTGAATATAGTCTATGAAGGTCTAACAATTATTTTTGCCCTTCCAGGACATTGGTGTGGGCATCTTGTGAGTGCTGAAAGGGGAATTAACCCAGTCTGCTTTCCTGACGACAAAGAGCTCCTGTGATCTTCCCACAGCATGTGGCTTTTGTTCCACATTCTCAGATTTATTTTGTGTTTTAAACCAATGTCCTACTAGATCCTATCTTCAACAATACCCAGTGGACCAGGAAAGTGTCACCAGGAAATATGCTTCTGTTTTGTGTGTAGCTAAATGAGACCTGATTTCTCCAGTCCTTGACAAAATTTCCGTAGAAAACAATATAATAATTATAATGAGAAATGAGCCTAGAACATGGGTGCTGTTTTTTTTTGCTCAGAAAAATGAAATGGCAATATGATTCAGGTCTCTTACTAATGGACGTTTCTGGCCGTATAAAATATGGGAGGACATTTTTTATCACTGGCATTGTGATTTTAGCTGCAGTGAGTTATTATCAACGTCTAAAAGGCAAGATCTTCAAAGCTGAAATTTAAAAAAAATGTAATGTAAAAGAATGTATCTATCATATTTGTCGTGGATTGAAAGAACAGGGCAGGAGAGGTGAACAGTCATTGAATTTACTCAGGATGGCTCTAAGTGCAGTGCTCTTTTTTGGAAGCTTATGACTAATATTGAATCCTACTGTAACCTTTTGTTAACAAGAATTTAAGTGCCCTTCCTGCATAAATGAGATTATTTTACTTAGCGTATACAGTCTGTTATTAGTATGGTCTCAAACACTTTGTCATATTTATAGTCTTACCAAATGTTAATGGTTCGTTTGAAGTTTTTTTTCTGATTATCTGCTTTGCACTGATATTCTAGTTAAAAAATCATATCCAACACAATTCACCTGTTTCTGAAAAAGGACTGGGTAAAGTATATTGCTCTATTTATGTTAACTTGTATGAGTTTTTACATCAACATTTCTATTATTCTTTGACTTAAAAGAGGAGCTTGCATGCTATTCTTAGTCTGGAATGTGCCTTTTTGTTTATTTCTCATCTTGAATCTGCCCAAGCAATTGCAACCCAGTCGCAATTGCCAAAACACAGTTTGCAGGAACAAACACTGGCTTCAAATCTAAAGAGTCACTGCAAACAAACTAACTAACAGCAACAACAAAAACCTACCTCATCATCTTTAGCCCATATCCAAAGTCCTGGAGAAATTTTACTAACATTTCTGGTGTTTAATGAGTTAATTTTCTGCTGAATCAAACATGTTGCAGATAATGCTTTTACTGAAAAACGAAAAAGAAAACTGACAAGATAGATAAGCAGGTAACAGTACTTAAATATTGAAGTATTAAAGTGTAATAGGACAATTAGCAATTTACTGCAGTATCCTCTGGAGGATCACTGCCGAACCAGTTGTTTGCTTCTCACCTCTTGCAGTTCCCTTCATTCTCTCTTTCAAGATTTTTAAGCGCCGATCAACAGCAAGGCCTCCTCAAGCTCATTTAATTTGTTATTGTGACTCCTTTCTTCCAGCTGCTTTTGGATCTGCTGTGCCCTTCTCACAGGCAGCCTCCATCCTGGGTGCGCTGGGCTGGACAGGCTGAGCCCTGCAGATCTGATGACACTGTTGTTCTGTTCTCACGTGATCCTGTGTGACACTAAGAGCTAAACATGCCCTCACCCTTCACACGAGACATTTAAGTATCTTCTGTGCTTCCTGAACTCAGAGATTTCAACAGCCTTCTATATCTTATACCTTCTGCCCTTCTGGTCTCTTCTCTGTAGGTTCTTACCTTTGCACCCTGGTGCCTAAGTTTTGGATGACAGCCACTCTGGTGGGGGCAGACTGTAGGCTACTGCAGTGTGGCTCCTGAAGAAGGGTCTCTTCATACAGCTGGCACTAGAGCTGCGCTGGACGGGAGGCAGTATCCTTGGGATGGGAGGGCTGGCTGCTAAACTCAGACCAACTAGGATCCTGCTTGGTCCTGGACAAGTCAAGTTATTGCTGTTAGAATGCTCCTGCAAACTCAATAATGGGCTTTTGAGCTGGAACGCAGCAGGCTGTTTTGCCACATTCACCTTTCTTCCATTGCTATACTGACCAAAGCAGGCTGCAACAAGCTTTAGTGCTGTGCCACTGTCAGGATACAGGCAATGCTTTGAATGCCCAGAAGTAAGTATTACTTATGGAGATAAAGCAGGTGAAGACTTTTGGACTCTTACCTTAAGAATACTGCACCACAGAAATACAGGGAGACCAGATTCCTAACTATCTTGAAGGAACATTATCTAACAGTTATTTTTATTAAAATAGTGTTAAGCCTACTTCTGTCGGTATGGTAGCTAGCAGCAGGGGCTTATTATTGGATCGTGGGCTTTTCTTGCTTCATCCAAGAAAGCTGGCACTTCCAGTGTTTGGACAAACTGCAGTAATGTTTTTCGGCAGCACTCTGTATGCCTCTTTCCAAGCATTAATGCACAAAATTCAGAAAGACCCAAAATGGTGAAGAAACCACCTGCTCCCCGAGTAGAGATTCCAGGAATTAATTATGCTTGCTGTGAGAAACGTGCTTCTTATTTTTATTCTGGTATTATTTGGCTTAGCTTCCTTTTCCATCAGCTTCTACTACTAGAAATCTTCCAAACAAATACTTTGATTAAACAACTCTGAACTTTCTCTTCAAAGAAGTAAATAGTTTGAAAGTCTTTTGTCCCTGTTACTGGGTTTCTTGGGCTTCACATTATTCTTGTATATCCTTTTGGAAGTCTTCTCACGTTTTTCAGAGTTCTTCAAATAATGCAGTATTTATTCCTGTGAAGCATTCCGTGTATCAGCTGTGGTGCAGATGCGCTTTGAGGTGTGCTGGGCATTCTTGGGCTTTCAACCACGCAATAGACGAAGCCACCCTGGCCACAAATTTGTGATTGCCCAAATGACTGAGAAACACAAAATGTATCATTATGGCTGCTTTATACTTCCACAGACCAGCATGGACCTCCGTAAACCTCCTCATGTATTTCTAAAAGGCCACATACATCTCTTCTAATAAAAAACCTGCTTTGTGTGAAGAATTTCAGTTCATTTCTGGAGAAAAGAAAAAAAAAAGGATTATCAGAAATCTACCTTTCATAATTTACTTTCAAGCCAGATGCCCATACTTGCTAGAACGTTAATTCTGCTTTGTATTCAGTAAGACAGTTTCAGTTTGTTTAGGGCTGGTTTCATCGGTCTCTGTCTCTATTTTAAGACTTAACATATTCTGCAAGGAGGATGCATTAATCTGGTTAAGAAACTATAACAGGTATTTCTAGACTGGGAGGTTTCACTCACTGAACCCCAAGGGAATTTTACTCTGCTATTGTGGATTGAATTTATGGCTTTTTATTTCAATTGAATCAGAATTGTTATGCCAGGGATAAATTTGTCCCGGCTTGTTTACTGGCTTATTTGAATGATTACACAATTGTCACACTCTAGGAAATCATTCTGCTATTCAAAGCGTAAGGCTAATCAGAATTTTCTCCTTGGAAATAAAAGATTATGGGTAAACAGCATAAAGGAGAACAAGGCTATATTATATCATGAAAGCAATCAAACACTAATCCATTTAAGTGCTCAGTTCTGAAGTGGAATAACACTGTGCATGGTATAGAATTAGGAATCAAGTATACAAGATACAAAGAGATCAGTCTGTACAACAGGAGAGACAAAGTAATTAGACAAATCATTCTCCAGTTTCTGTAAGAAATTCTTCTTCCTATTATTTATATGCTGAATTAGTGTTTGCACAGCTTTTTGTGATTTTCTGTTAATACTGCAAGAGACAGTGTAATTATATTTGGTTTAGAAGTACTGTTTCTATGTCAACACTAGTATTCTGTTACCTAATTATCACTTTGAATCACTCTACAGGAACCTTGCTAGATTTCATAGTTTGGTTAGGTGATTCAGTTGAATATTGCAGGCATCTGCTTCAATTGAAAAATGCCCAAGAAAGGACATTGGACTGTACTTGGCTACATTAGATTGCATTCAAGAGCATGAAGAAGAGCTGTCTGGAGGTCTTCAATACATCATCAGTCATACAAAGTTTGCTGTCATTTCTTGTAGTTGCCCAGCAACAAAACATCCAAACCCGTATGTTTTAATGAATGACTCGGGAAACAGACAACATAAAGATAGGAGACTTTAAAAGTCAAGTCTTGAAAACTCGTATTTTCAACACATCGAGCTGAATTTTATCCTAGGAAAATTGTCCTTTCTCTAGTAATATTTAAAGAAATGCATTGTAAGTCTATTGACATTTAAGCTGTGAATTAAATGCTTCTACAGAGAATGACTTTAGATCATAATCAACCTCTAGGTGACATATGTTCTACTTAAACAAGTTGAAGAAATGGTTTTGCCAAGAAACACATTCTCACTTTACAAACCACACAGACAAAATGCCCTTAACATATACATTGCATCCCGAGGTGGAATTGCCAAGACATTAAAGTACATCTTCATTTTTCTTCTCCTTCACCACGCTGGGTTTATATAACTTAATTGCTCCCCAGCCACGCAGTGCCGTTTCAGTAAAATGTTCACAACTGCTCAAGTCTGCTATTGAGAACACAGAGCTTAAGAGTTGTAAAACAGCTTCTAGGGAAGCCGTGCCTGCCTAAATATAGGTCACAGTAATGAGGTTGCAATGTTGCTAGAAAAAGTTTGTCAAAAATGATTATAAGCTGATGCAGCCCTGGATGGTGGTGCAGGATTCATCAGCACTCGGTGCTAACAGCTGTATCATGCAGGTGAACATAACACCAAGTAGAAACGTTCCAGCTTGTCACTTGCGAAGTTTATTGCTCACAAAAGTAAGAGATTGTAGATTAGCCTCTCTCACATGCATATAGGCACTGTGACCTCACAGTTGAAGTCAGTGCCAGCACAGCAGGTGTGAGGGCACGCGTTGTCTCATGAAGTAATTGCAGTAGCTCATCTCCTTCTGTTCATAGCGTGCAAACCCAGACAAACAAATGTCTTTGAGATCCTCTGTATAACTCAAAATACGACTGCAGGGCTGGCTGTCGCCCACGGGACCTGTGGGGATGTGGCTGAAGACGGCTGACCACCGTGCCCCGTCCCCGCTAAATGGCGCTTGGTGTTTCCCAAGGGCAGCTGAAGGCTCTGGGAGCCGCAGCCCTTCCCGGCCAATGAGGGACGAGGTGATGAATGCCCCGATGTATTACAGGCACTTCCTCTGCATGTACCGGAGCCACGAGAGCCACCACAGGTCACAGCAGCCCGCTCTGAGAAAATACAGCTCATTAGAGGAATTCTGGGAACCGGAATCCGTGACCTTTAATGATCTTTACTGACGTTAGCCAACCGCCTGATGCGGGCTCAGGCAGCGCCAGGCGACTCAGCACAACGGGAAGCGCCGGGAAGCGGCGCGCTCCGCCCGCCCGCCCTCAGGGCTCCCTCCTCCTGCGGGCGCGGGGAGCGAGGCGGCCGTTGTGCCGAAGCCAGGCGCCGCCGCCGCTAGGGGGCCCTCGGAGCCCGCGGAAGGGCCCGGCTCCGCCCGGGCTGCGGCGGGTGTTTACCCCCTCTTAAATGAGGCCGAGAGGTTGCCGTTCTTCTATTTTTAAGTACGCATTTAGGCTTCTGACACATGGAGAGGCGCCTGAGCGTGCTGGGGGTGCGGAATCCTACCCAGGGGTGTGTTTAATATTTGCACAGACTGCGTGCCACTCGGTGGAGGAAACAGCGAAACCAGCCTGAGCCCCACAGCGCCCTGAATGGGTGCAGCGAGAGGAGGGAAAACTGCGCTGGCTTGCTTTTGGACCAAGATCAAAAGGAGAAACTGGAAAGGAATAACAATGTAGAAACGTTCCCAAATTTAGCAGCTTTATTTTATTTTTAAAAAGCGTTCAGCTAGGGCTTCAGGGAGCTGATGCAGCCTTTCTGATAGAAGTGATTTAATATCAGAAATCTAAGATAAAACCGGGTCTGTGTGGGAGGGAAGGAGACGGGGGTTTAGACGAAGAACAGTCCTTGTAAATCAGGACAAGTGAGCAGAATGGAGGCGAGGACCCACTTCTTGCGGCTGTGGGTCTTCCACAAAACCAAGCTTTTTCTGCAAAGGAAAAACATCCTAATTAATTAGATTTATTTACAGCAACTGGATTTGGGATCAAAATAATTGCCTTGAGACCAAAGTGCAGCTGCAGTGTGCATTCCAGATGTGAAATGAAGCAGTGTGTTACAGGTGATTTAATTTTTTAATTTTAAACTCAGAATTGGTCAGGATCAGATCAATCAATAGATTTGTAGCATCATCTGCATTCATCCAACACAAAGGTGCTCTCACGCTGCCCAAATAAGCACACTGCATTCCAGGGACAAGCAGGGGAGCAACTTCCTGCCAAATTTAAAAAAAACAAAAGTCACCCTGAGAATGGTTCTGGGATGTAGGGAACTTCTGCATGGACCACAAGATATTCATTTGTGTTGCGGTTTGAAACTCAACTGGGCAACCACTGACCTCCAGGTAAGCAAATCTGCCAGGAACCCTCTGCTCCTGAGGGCCCCTACCAAGCTCCCGCTGCCTCCTGCTGCACTTCCTTTACAGGGGACACATGGTTCCCTTTTGTTCTTCCCATGGTTCAGGCAAAAAAAATAAAAATGGAAGAGTACCTGTTAAAAAAAATTAACTTTGCCATTTTCTTCAGGTACCCATTGAGACCTCAATCTTCCAGGCGCATCAAAGATTCTGTGACTCATCTAGCTTCTTTTCCAGCAGATAGTGATGACGAGTATTTATTTTTCTTAGTATTTTTTAAAGGAAAAGTGTTCTAAATGGATATGCTGTCCACTGATTTATTCAAACTATCAGTCAATCTAAGTAAATTGATGTATGTCATTTTGCTTTCCCTTTGTTATTCTTTCTTCCATATAGCTGTACAGAAGAATCACAGGCATACATTGTACAGCCCCAGTCTACTAAGATTGTTTTAGCTATCAGAAGTGACATTCTTTAAAAGTGCAGCTGGTTTTAATGCTTAAGTGTTTTGCACCTTTTAACCTCCATTTTGGATGACTGATGAATCACAGAATCGCAAGGTTGGAAACGACCTGCAAGATCATCTAGTCCAACCACCCTTTCATTCCTATTAGTACCACAAGTTACTAAACCATATCTCGTAGCTCCTCATCCAGGTGCCTCTTGCACACTGCCAGGGATGGCGACTCCACCACCTCCCTGGGCAGCCATTCCAGTGCCTGACCACCCTCTGAGAGAAAAAGTTTCCTAATGTCCAACCTAAACCTCCTCTGGTACAACTTCTGGCCGTTTCCTTGGGTCCTACTATTTGCCTGGGAGAAGAGGTCAGACCCTTTTACACCACAACCTCCCTTCAGGAAGTTGTAGAGTGCAATGAGGTCTCCCCTGAGCCTCCTCTTCTCCAGACTGAACAATCCCAGCTCCCTCAGTCGCTCCTCATAAGGTTTGTGTCCAGACCCCTCACCAGTTTCATTGCCCTTCTCTGGACATGTTCCTGGGCCTCAATGTCTTTCTTGTAGTGAGGGGCCCAAAACTGAACAAAATACTCGAGGTGCAAAGTACTACATACTCGAAGATGTAACTGGTCCAGGTTTTCAAAGGCCAGATAGTCTGTGTCCTCATAGGAGAAAAAGGCAAGCCCCTTTCTGGAGCTACACAAAGCCATTCACTGCTTTTGCTGTAGGAGGCAACCTGGGCTTGTGCACACAATGCACAAAGTCTTCTGCAGTTCAGTAGGTTAATGAGAATGAACTATGGGAAAAATTCAAAGTTTAATTATAATGTACTTTATTTCCTCAAAACTTGTGCTAGCAGATGCCAAACATTCTTATAAAAAGACCTCTGCAATGGGTTTCCCTTCAGTGCTGCCTTCACATCATCCAGTGCTTGGAGGAACAGGCCTTGCTATGCCCAGGGCATTGACATTCTGCAACAGATTCAGCAGTAAATAATCTGAAAGCCTATAGTGCCTAGGAGGAAAAAAAAATTGAGCCATTTTGAGCATTAGCTAACAAGTGATCCTTCTGAAAGAGAATAAAGAATGCCTACAAGAACTAGACCAGTTCCCCACACTATCTACTGCAGGTTGTGGTATCTTTGGGAGTAGAAACATCAAACAAGTTTGAATGTTCACTTAGGTAGTTTTAAGCCTTAGCTTACTGGAAGAAGCCTTAGCTGGGTTGAATGGTGCTGGGTACTACTAGACAACCAATCACATTTCACATAGAGGTAGAAAAGGATGTTATGGAAAGGAATGGCGGTGCTTACATTGAATAAAGAAACTTTTTAGTTTTCTCCTTAATGTGACAGGAACAGCTGCTATTCCTCTCTGTGAGTCTGAACACTGAAACAAGGACATATTGGGGACATATAAAGTTTCGGAAAGTGGCATAAGAAGAGTAGCACAATGACAGAAATCTAAATATAGCCTAGCAAGAGAAAGCGTGAAGTACTACTGTTCTGTTTGAGATAAGGCAATTGCCTCGGTAAACCCATTTTTAAAATATGGATGTTCTATCATTGCAGAAACTGTCTAGGGAGCATTTAAATTAATGCTACTCGTGTAATGCTTTTGCACGTATAGATACAGTTGTAGGGCATGTATATTTGAACAGCAAAATGAGTTTATCCAATAGTAACACTGGAGAATTAGCATGGTGCCCACATCCTATGTGTCTCTTTATCCTGTATCTGTGTTGTGAGTTGTGTAAAAACCTGATTTTCTCAGCCAAAAAAATAAAGCAGTTAACATCAGGCTGAGAACCTTAATATTGCCAGACAGATGTTAGCCCCAGTAGCTTGACTGTGACAGGGACTGCGGCGCTTCAAAAGCAATGCTCAGAGAAAGCACAAGGGAGGGTGTGTGCACAGTGTGCTACCCTTGCCTGCTTTCCTGAGCCAGAGTTGCATTGAGACTGATTTCTTTTTTTTTTCCCCCCCATTTTTAAATTTTTACTGGTAGACTAGTCCTCCCTGAATTTCTGTAATGACTTTTTGAGTTTGTCTACGCTTTTGGCCTGCGCAGCAGCCTGTGACAGTATAATTATGTACTACACAAAGAAATACCTGCTCTCTCCCCTTAATTTGACACCTGATAATTTCAGTGGATACCCTGTAGTTTCTGTGTAGGGAATCATCATTACCTCGTCACCTCTTCAACACCATCCATTGTTTGTAGCCTTCCTCATTAACCTTTTTCCAGGCATTAGACTGATCAGTATTCCCTTGTAGAAACTCTTCCCTGCCTTGGACCATCCTCACTGCCTTCATTTGTGTTCTTCAACTTCGGCCCTCTGGGAGGTGGAAGGATGAGCCTGCATGCAAGAGGCTTATCCAGCATGGGCAGGCTTAGTTGAAACAAACCACGAGAGTAGATTACAACCTTGTGCAGATTTGTTTCTGAATAGGCTTGATAAAAAAATCAAAGGTTCTGAGTCACAAAGAGGAGAAGTGGTAGTCACGTCTCTCTCTCTCTCTATATATCAGTTCTCATAACGGCATTAGGTAGTGAAAGGAATGAAATCTGAGTTCACATCTACTCATTTTTGAGAACTGAATCAGTGCCTGAGCTACAGGCTGATCTGGACTACGTATCTCTAGCTCCAGCTGCTCTGTTTTTCTTGTCAGAGCTCTTTTAAAGCTGCTGGAGTAGGATTGAACCCAACTCACTTTCCAGACGTGTCCTTTTAGCACTCAGTAAGGGAAACTGTTCCTTGCTCATGCTTGTCTCTGTGCGTTTTCTATGAATAGCAAATTACTGGGTGCACTTAGTAGCTGTTGCTTTACTTCTTTGAATAAGTCTGAGCTTACATCCTTGTAACATGATGGAAGGTGTAGCAATGACAACAGAGCAGCAAGGTCACAGGCCACAGCAAGTAAGGATTTGCTCAGGCACAACAGCAGCAGGCACAGAAATAAGGGAAAGAAGCTGCTTACCTTCAGAAGGCCTCAGGTATACAGAGATCTCCAGTCAGATATCCTTGCCTCCACTGCCAACCCTTAAATGAGGTGTGGGAAGGGTTGGATCCTGGGTCCACCCCCTCCAGTCACTCAGGTGCATTGCATGCACCTGAGCTCCCCTGACTTGGTCCTGCCTTCCCATTAGGTGTTCAATCACTGGTTCAAGCCCTGACTTAGCATTTCCACTAAAGTCCTCCAGAACATGAGGTCAGAATCCTAGTGTGTCAGGGTTGTTTTATCAAAAAAGTGCAATTGCTGATGGTGTAGTTTCTAATTGCTTATCTGTACCTGCATCCTCATAGGCAGTGGCTGCAGAAGCCCTGCTAGTTGTTGCTCAGGAAAGGAGGTTTTTGTTTTTATTTTTTTTGTGGCAAAATGCTTGTGGCCCCACTCTGACTACTCAGAAACATTTAGAAGTTGGGAAGGAGGCATTTCTGAGCTCAGTGCAGCCACCCATGTACTCCTACCAGGAAAGGTGCTTTAACAACACTTACACAACAAAGAGCTTGTCAACTTGGAACATTCTGTTCATCTTGGAAGCTAATGATATAATTTCTGCTGTGCATATAGTCCAGCAGCTTCTGATCCAAACAACACACAGCTTCTGCAATAAACCATGCCTCAGTGCCTAGCCCTCCCTACCCTTGCTCCTCTAGGCCCTTTCCTGCCAGTCCTTTGGAAACAGCCATAGGAATCCCTTGCAACGAAGAAGGAAAACAGCCTTTTTACTGATTGCCTTCCTGCACTTGAGACAAAAAAGGGACATATTTTGACTTTACAAACATCTTAGGTGAATGCAATTAGGGACAGTGTTGTTGGCCTTCAATAAGGCATGATGTTGATGCTGATTGGCCAGCAGTTCTCACTCTGCCCAGCACCTCTTCCATGGGGCTCTTTTTGTCTTGGAAATAGGCAGGGTATTTAGCAGCAACAGAAGTACTGCTTTCCCACCAGTTTTAGATCCAAAGGTTTTCATACAATGCATATGCTTGATTGCCATTTACTTTCAACAAGGTGCTGTTTCTGAACTAGAATGCCTGGATGATTTCTGGTCTCTTTAAGCCAGCATAGAAAATGCTTTGTCTTCCAGTTCCAGTTCTGCTCGTCTTCACACTGGACTTTTAAAACACACATAAATCAGTGTTCACAGTATAAAAAATGGAAAAAAAAAACCAACCAAAAACCAACTTGTTGACAGGTACCTTTTTGTTTTGGGGAAAGTTTGCATTTGCTTTTAAAACCACAACTTTTTCTGCAGTCTCAACAACCAATGAGATGTTACAAGTTGCTTGGGGACACAGCATTTGACCTGCACATGACTCAGAGTTCATCTGCAGTGCAAGAAGAACTAGCTGAGGTTTGCACATCTCCCTACCACATACCCTCTGGACATAGAGATTCATATCTCCGCATCTGTTTTATCATTCCTAGCTCGGCAGATGAAACTAAGCAATCTTGCAAGGTGCATGGCAGTCTTTTCCTTTCCTAAGAAAATCCTTGGCAAAATATGAGGATCTAGATGGCGTGAACATGAGCAGCATTAACTGCTCCAAAATCGGTACTCCTTCAAAACACCTGAAAGGCAGTTTGCTGATCTTGTGAAGATTATTTCCTTTGTCCTCTTCCATTATTAATAAAAGCCCAGGCTCTGCTGCTCCAAACATTTGAAAAATATTCCTTTCCACGTGATCTGTTTCAGAAAAAAGAAACTGAAACAAGAGCACTTCAGGGATAAGACCCATAGCTCAAGCATAACCGAGGCAAAACCAGGTTGCCTGCTACAGCATACTGCTAGAGGATCATAAGATCATTTAGATTGGAAAAGAACTTCAAGATCATCAAGCCCAGCTGTCAATCTGATCTACTGAGTCCCGTCACTAACCATGTCCCTTAGTGCATACTGAACTTCCTCGGACTGGAATTTAGCCAATTCTTTTGTACCATTCTAAAATGGTACTGGAAAGTGAAAGAAAAAGATGCCAAGTGCACACTGTTAGAAAAGCATCCTCAACCTCTTCTCTTCTGAGACAGCAACATCTTTTACTCATCTCAGGTACATGCCTAGAAGCCTCATAGGAATATAGCTGGCAAAAGCTCCTGTTTTGATAAAAGAGGAGGAGTCAGGACAAGTCAGGCAGTACCTGAGTTGAATCACTCTGAATATGCCTGATTTTCTTCATTGATTATGTTTTCAGAAAAAGAAGCGAAGCCTTGCTCCTCGTTTAGTTGCCCTGGTGAAGTGGCCAGGGTCCTGCTGGTGGAGCAAGCCCTGCACTGAAGCAACACCGAAAGCACTCAGAGAAACAGAGCATTTAAACAGAAAGAAAACAAAATAAAGCAGTAATCATTTTAAGATGACAAATCAATTTGCCTGCATGCAACACTGAGCCCTGTGTAACAGATAAAGTAGGCGATATGGTGTTGCTCAGTGTGGAATAAAATCATTCCCACGGTATTAGCTTATCTTCCAGTTTATACAGTGCCACAGAAACAAGCTGTGGAAACCTGGCACCCTGATGAACCTCAGAGGCGTAGTGAGGGATGGAGCAGGGCTGCAATGCTGAGGAAAAGAAGGCAGAGAGGGAAGGAACAATGCAGAGAGGAGCAACGTGGCAAGGAGAAGGGAAAAAAAAGCTTTCCACCTTTCAACAGTGATGAGCCTTTGATTCAGGTTGTTCATATCACAAAATTGTACCCAAAAGGACCCTAACTGAGATGTCTTTACTTTTTGTCATTTTGAGCTCGTGGTAAACACTCATAGGATATTTTTTCAAAGGAACAGAATGAGAGCAGAATGATTTTTATAGATCCAGAAAGTCAAACTACACAGGACATGAAAAAGTATAGTAACAAAAGTTTAAAATCTCTTCTGAGAGCATCTCTTTCTCCGTTTTGTTTTATTTGTCCTGATACTGTAGCTCTTTTCTGATATTTGTTGTCAATTTTCTCATTCAGAAAATAAAATATAGCAGTCTGCAGAAACTCGGGAGATTGCAGTGCATGGACAAAAGCTCACCAGATGGAGGTAAACAGATTCTACCCCTACTTTTCCTAATATTTCCAGGTCTACTTAATTTTGTTTTCAGCAAGAGTATTTTCCAATAGCTATAATCCTAATAATAATAATAACAATCTGATAAATAATAGAAGAATTATTAGCTATGTGAATGCATTGCAAAAGAAAGTACACAATTTTTTTTACTTGATAGTATTGCATTCAGGACTGTAAATGCTGCACCAGAGAGATGGCAGGAACATTGTTTCTGATTGTTTGCTAAGGCAAATTGTACTTGAGGTTAGGAAATACCTCACCATATCAATTTTAAATGCCTGAATTAAATTTAGCTGTGGAGAGGGAAGAAGAGTTCAGGATTACATGATCCGGGGACAGCTGTGCTATGGAAAGCCTATTTCTCCATCTCTTAGCCTTCAGATTAGAATTTAGCCCTACAGGTGATGAAATGACTAAAAATCCTGATGTAAATAACTCAGTGAAAATGGGAACACAGGACTATTTATATAAAAGGAGAATGCAGCAAGCCTGGGAAGCAGAGCATCTGCGTATAACCTGATAATAGCATTACCTTTGGGATAGTTACATGTGCAAGTATGCCTTTACACCAGTAATTCAGCTGCTACCTTGTAGCAATGTAATTACCCTTTGAAGACGGGCTACAGTTTCAATTCATTTACATTCTAAAGAAATTTCTTTCTTTTAATAATAAAAGCCTTTTCCATTTCTTAGTAGGTCTGAAGATCTTGACAGGGCCAGTGCAAGCTTGAGAATTCTGGGCAAAAGTGATGGCCCTCAAAGCACCATAACCATAACATAACCATAACATAAGAGGTTTAAGACCTCTGTCTCATCCAGAGAATCAGAGCAACCTGCGACAGACAGCTCTGTGGACACCTATCCAATCAGACGTGGTTCTATGGGAGGACCAGGCATTCCTATTTGCTAGCTTGCAATACATCTGTTTGTTAAGGTGTTGGTTTTGACTGGACCCTTGTGGACTGCTGGGGAGCAGCATCCCATCATCAGCAACTTGTAATGAAATCTGTTGGCTGCTGTAGGTGGGAGATAAGAGCTCTGCCTTCTCTTAGCAGATCACTACGAATCCAACACAGGACTTAGTGGTTTCTTCACTCAAAAATACCAACAGAGCTGGTAATAAGAACATGGAAGACACAACTCAGTATGGATTTGGATGGTGTGCAGTCATAAAGACTGCAAGGAATATGTTTTCTGAATGGATTAGTGAATCCATGTTGAATAGGAAGCTGCTCAGTAGATGCCGTGCACTGCTGGACACAGGACAGTGTGTGAAAAAAGGCAGATATAAGATTAATGAAATGTGACTATCAATGGTTGCAAAATGGCTGTATGCAAAAGCTGCAAATCTTTTTGTCGAATTTTGAGCTGTACTGAAACTGCTGTCTTAATCTAAGTTAATTTCTTATGCCCCTGTGGAGCTCTGTCACCTCATCTGGACATGCCAATCTTCCCTTGCAATTTTAGAAGGAGTGCAGAAGAGTAAATGAGGCTGGAGAGCAACTTTTAGATAGCTCAGATTAGGTGAGATGAGTTAGAACCACATCCCAGGGGTCAAATTATTGCTATTAGGCTCATCTGAATTCTGATATTTCCCAAGATTGCTGTATCCTTCAAGAGATTTTCTGGATGCATATGGAAGGGATCCATCAATTCCCAGATTGCATCAAAATTATTTACACCCAGGCTGCTCAGAAAGCTGAACTCTCTAGAGATCAGAGAACTGCTAAAATGTTCAAGTTCTTAATAAAGCATTTCCAGGTGAAAAAATAAGACATGTCCCTGCAGACTTGATAACCTCAGTGGCCCAACTGTTTGAGCTGTTCTCATTGAAGGTGTTTATTCTTTTAACAAAGATTTTCCACTTTAGTGAAAGTGTTGCAAGTATGATGTGGAAAGAACTTGCAATATATGATTTTGAATAGTGTCCTTCATTGCCTAGGGGCCTTAAAAGCAGGCCCCTCTGTGTCTGCTTTTGGAATTCCTATTGAAGTGGAGATAATTTTACCTAAGTAACAAAATAAATAAAATCTAGACAAGAATGCTGTTGCTGAGGCTGAATTATATTTAGCACTAACTCCTTGCAGGCTCTATTTTCACTCTGTCAATAACAGATGTGCTGTTTGCTGGGTATGGCTGAACAAATCTATTTTCAAATGTCTCCTTGACTCCTTCACAATCTGCTGCATTCCACTGATAGTACACTAAGCTGCTCAGTTGGGAGAAGAAATATGGGAGATGTGAACAAATTTGAACGTATCCTTTTTGGGAAAAAAGAAAAGAAAAGAAGCTGTTTGAGTTCTTTTTATTTATTTATGAATAAGTTGAATCAGGAAATCTAGCTTTGTAACTTCTAGCTCCAGGAACTGTGATAGGAACAATGATAATAAATATTAGCTCTTATTAGTGGAGAACTCTCTTCTGATTACTTACAGCTACTTATTTGCATACACCGTTTGTTTAAGTTGTACCCATGCCAGGAGTGCCTCTTTATGCAAGCACATACGGTCTTTCTCAAGGCATTGCAAGTCAACATGTGAAATTATATACTGCAAATATGTGCATTAATTCTCACTCAGGATAATTATAATAAATCAATTTTTTTTTTTTTTTTTTTACTTTTATAATAAAGCAACAGATTTTAAGTTGAAAATTTAATGACTCAATGAGGTTAATGATCAGAAACAGCACGCAGTTCTTGGAGAAATGGAAAGTATTTTTTTGCACAGGAACATTAAAATTCAGAGGCAAGTTTATCTTCAGGAAATATCTGTGCCTTATTTGACTGAGGGTAAATGATTGTCCCTTCAGTGCCACCTTATGTTGTCAAAAATCTTCTGTGAGGACTTTTAGAGAGTTACGGGAACTTCTGAAGTGCAGCATGAAGGTTGGATTCTTGGAGCCTTCCAGTTGGCCTATCTCACCCAACCCAGGTACTTCAGTGTTCTGGTCAAGATTCAAAACTCAGGAAACAAGCTAAAATTATACTTGTGATTTAAAACATGAAGGCTTTCTTTCAATTAGCTCTTCAGCATTGGCACTGATTTGCAATAAGGAACCTAGAAAAGGAGACAGAAATTCCACCCAAATAAATAGGGCTAAATCAACATTACTTTCTGCTAAATATGTTAGTTAATACTAGATGAAGGTGTAGCAAGCTTTATTACCTCTATAAATGCAAATACATGTGTGTTCATCTAGACTAGTTCCCAAAGGCAGTGAGGGTGTGCTATTGCTAGCAAACTCCGTGCATAGGGTCAGTGACCAACTTGGAGTTTGACTGGCACAAAACAGGCAGTATCCACACTATTAAACTCTCTTATCTGCCAAAATATGCAGTTTGCCTCTTGGGAGTGGTATGTTGATGCCTGAACTGTGGCCAAGAATGGTGTGGGAGAGTGTTTCTTGGCCTGGACTAGTGTGTTCTTAGAATTTAGTTAGTGAGTATAGACTGAGCCCACGTTCCCTTAGCAGTATATACTGCACATTATGCTGGGCTTCTCAGGAAAGAGCAAGGAGGAAAAGGGGCAGTTGGACCTTGTCTTGTTTCCCTCCAAACATGCAGAGTGGCTCTGCAGGGCCAAGAGGGGAGCCTGGTGTTTTAGAACAGGATACAGAGCTGGGATGGCCTGTTTCACCAAGAGCCCACACCCAGCTATTTTTGCCACTTGTTCTGGAGAGTTTATCAGATTTTTGATGTTAGCCAAATATTTGGCTTGGGTGCCTCCCTTCTTCTCTTCCACATGGCCCAGTTACATGCAGACTTGCAAAGTGCAGGAGGGGCTTCCCTGGCTTTCCTTTCTGATATTTGATACATAATAGTCAAAACATGTGTGGTGGGTTGGCCCCAGCTAGCAGCCAAAGCCCCTTGTGGCTGCTCAGCCCATCCTGCTCCAAGCAGGATGGGGAGGGGAGAAAATGGGAAAAACGAGAGGGAGAAATCCTCATCAATTACCGTTACAGACAAAGCAGATTCAACTTTAGAGAATTCAGCTTAATTTATTGACAGCTAAAATAGATATTTAATTACTGATTGGCGTAGTGGGAAGCAAAAGAAGAAATAATCATGTACACACACAGAAGAGACCTTTCCTCCCTGTTCCCAGGCTCAACTCCTTGCTAAGTATCTCTCTCCTCTCCTCCAGTGGATGACAAGTGTCCTGGGGGCTTGTACTGGGGATGTGAATGTTTCTCTCCACTCTTCCTTCCATCTCACTCTGTGCTCCGCTGTGGGTTTCTCAATATCTGCTCTGTCATGTTTACTCTATGGACTACAGGGAGTATCTGCTCAGCCATGAGGCACCTCCTTTTCTTCATCTTCTGACTTCAGATCCCCCTTTGCTGTTTCTCACACTTTTTTTCTTCCCCATTCTGCCTGTCCAGTGCTTCCTCCCCTTTCTCAACTGTGTTTCCCAGCGTTGCCACCAGCTTGGCAGAGGTGCTCAGCTGTGCTGAATCACAAGGAGCTCATCTGGAAATGGCTGTGTCTGACACAGAGCACAGAAGCCACCCCTACAGCCTGCCCCCAGCTACAGCATTGCCATGGACATCCTGTGCAATGGTAGTTTGTTTCAATGGCTACGCACTTTCTCGTTCAAACTTATTTGTGTTTGACCTACCTTCATCCCCCCTTTCCTCCCATCCTCTTTTTCTCTTCTTTCATTTTATTTGTTTCATCACTGTTCTAGGTAGGCTTTTCAATGCTAAAATGAAGACCTGTGTTACTATTCATTGCTTTCTTCCTTTGAAAGTGCTTAGGTAATGTACCTTGGTCTTCATTTCAGGTAAACTAAGAGAGACTTGGTTAATCTTTGTCACTCCAGCTCTCCGAAAGTTTAGTTTCTTTATCTTCTCCACTTTGTCAGAAGCCTTTATTAAAAAGGGCCCCAAGCCTCACACAGTATTTGTCTTAAATCACCTGCACCTGTAGCACTTCATTGGTTTTGTAATTCTCTTCAGCCCTTCCCTAGCTCATGCATTAACCTGTTTTTTGTGGCTATAGTTTTGGCATGGGATGCTCATAATGCCTAATGTATCCTCACCTACTTTCATTCTGTCCTTTATTTGATAAGTATAGTTTTCCCTTCCTCTTTCTTGAAAGGAGGAATATCCTTTGGCCATCCCTATTTCTCTGGAGAGGCTCAGATTACCATGCAATCTAGAAGCTTTGCTCTGGTTTACATTACTGTTTGCCACTTTTTCAGTCTTTGTCCCTGGAATTACAATTTACTCCTTGATCACTTATGAAAGCTGTCAAAGTCACAATTAGTGAAACTTTTCCACAGTCACTGATGACAGTCTAGTGACAATGATGTTTTCCACGAATAGAGTTAGCTTTCTCTGTTACTTCATTTGTTACCTAGTGGCATTTTTTAGATCAGTGTAATGTTGCATTAATTCAGCAGCTTTATGAAAGTTTAACTGTGGAGCTATGACACACTTAATCAAAGTTGTAATATCATTTTAGAAGTAATTCAGGTTTATTTGACAAGAGCTATTTTCCTAAAACCAAGCTGATGAGATTTTATTACATTCCAATCCTCTAAATCTTTTAAAAGTTGAACCAGTGAAAAATGGTGTTTAGTAATTCCACAGGGAAGACAAAAGTAAGAAGCTTGTTACAGCCAGGGCTTGTTGAGTTTATAGTCTAACCTATATCACAAAAAGAGGTAGGTGGCTGCATGTGGAACAGGATGAGGGCAAGATGGCACTGACTGATGGGTTAGGATGGGAAATGTAACAGTGCTTTTGCAGTAACCCCCATTCTGGTTCTTGTTGCTGCCTTCAAGAAGGTCTGAACTCTGCAGATCACTTTGAGTAGATGAGACATACTGATGTGAGGTGCCTGTTCTAAGTCCAAAAAAAAAAAAAAAAGCAGAATCATTTGGAAGACATGGACTGGAAGGAGCAGGCCTTGCTGTGATAACTACTGCATTCCGCCTCTAGGGTTGTGGGACCTATGGGGACATCCCTGAGGTGTCACCAGCTCAGACAGCCATGGAGGAACCTGACTAGGTCACATTCACTTTGCCTTTCCCAAATATCACCTTTTGTTTCTTCCCTGTCTTCTTTCTTCTCTTTTCTTATCTGGTTGTTTGTGCTTTCTCTCATGTGAGTCTCATTTATCAGATTAAGCCTGCATGCTTTGCAATTTTATACTAAGCCTATGGCCAAATAGGCAACTAAAAGAAAAACTACAAGCAAGCTGCTGTTTGGGTACATCTGTGACTGATAAGGCCACGCATTTATCTGCCATTCTTTAGCAGAGTTAGCACCAGAAACAGAGGAGACATTTATTAGCCCTTGCTTTTATTTGACTTTCTGTGATTTGTATTCAGGAAAGCCAGCTCAGAGTCTAGCTTTTGAAAAGCAATGACTGGTCTCAGTTATCCCTAAGTTTTTCTCTTCTCTTTCCCTTCCTCACTCTTTCCCATCTCCTAACAATGGTTCTTAACTTTAACACCATCTCAGTTGCTGACAAGTGATGGAGAAAGGGTTACTTCTTTATACATTTTTTGAAATTAAGAGAAAGGCTAGAAGGAACAGTTCTAAAATAAAAATCTCTATTGATGATTTTAAGTGCTCAATTGGGTACTCTTTCTTTCTTTCATTTTTTTTTTTTTTCTTTTCCTTTTTCTTAGTTTAGAAGTTTTAATGTGGTATTCTGTCATAGGGAAAAGTCCTCAGGAAACCTCTGTGCTTAAAACTTCAGGGATCATCTGTTTGTTTATCTCTATACAGTATATTTGTACTCTGGATCAGTTAAGACTCAGGAAATGAACATGGCTTATTTTCTTTGAGAGCCCTCCAACTTGTTACCTGGGAGGTTGAAATACTTTGTCATAAATGTTGACATTGTTCTCAGAAGCTTATTAACTGCTCTTGTCCCTCAGACCTGGGTCACGTAGCACATTTTAGCCTCCACCTAGGCCTGTCAGTGAACCATTGTAGAATGCAGCTCTCCCAGGTGCAACTCAGCTTTTCCCTCTCACACACTAAGCTGGAGCATACGGGAGGAGAAAAGGACATCTGCACAAAACAAAAAAGCATGGAGATGTGAGAAGTTCCTTTCTGAGTAGAATCGTCTGGTGGGCCCCTGGTTGTGTGAAAGGTCAAAGTCAAGGAAAAAGTGCTCAGCCTAAAGAATTCCACCAATCAACCAGCAAGGCTTATGGTGATCTACTAGGAAGGTCTCTCCTGCTCTGCTGCAGTCTGATTCCTTCCTTCTCTAAAGAACGACAGACACCACCATCATGAGACCCATCTGCTGGGATCACTAAGCATCATCGTACTTCTTCACAACTATGGCCCACTGGTGTGGACCATACATGAACATGAACACAAAACAAAAAGCTGGTTCTTAATCCAACCTTCTTGAACAGTCAGGAGATTTCCCTTCTCATTTACTATTTTCTGATGTAAATTATCCACAACCACAATTGCATACTAACCTTTAAGGTACCACAGTCTGGAGGCAAACATGAAAGTGCTTCTGAGCACATGCACTTTGTAGAAAGGCAGACTGTGGGGAGAAATACAGCCTAGGCAAGGCCACAGCAGGCCTGGCACTGTAAGTGGCATAACTAGCTGAGAGTAGCAATGAGAGGGAGCAAGTATCCTATTCAGATCCCAGGCCACACAGGTGCTCACGCCAGGGGTCCCTTCTGACAGTTTGGAGTAGTAGATAATTGAAGAAGTATTTCACCCATGAAAATGTGACGTATGTGGAATGTACCTCCAGCTTCGAGCTCTTGGTAAAGCTTGTTCTTTAGGTGTAATTGATGCCCTCATCAAAAAAAGTGAAGGCCAGAGTCAACTTAGAGAACAGAAGCAATCAGCTTTTGAAGTTAACCTCCATGTGTGAAACCACTATTGTGATTTCAAAGTCTCATTGAGTAGTAAATATAGAGCATGCCAAAAGTGATTTTGCAGTTAATAATAATGTTCTTCCATTTAAATAATCAGACTGTAGCCTCATTACAGCTGTATTGCATGAAAAACTATTTGTAGAGAAGAGATCTTAATCATCCACTTCAGTAAAATTTACAGGGAAACCAGCTTCAGTGAGTTAATTTCAAAGAATAACATGTTTGGTCTTGGACTATTCTTTCACAGCTGAAAAGAAAATCAAAGTGTTTTGAAAATTGTTCTGAAAGAACAGAAAATTATAAACAACACAGAGTGAATGACTTCTAACTGCCCCTTTGCAAAAAGGAAAAGAGAAGACTCACGAAACAGATCCTGCCTCCAGTAAGAGAAATTGATGTACGGACGGCCCCCAACACAGGAATTGGACACCAAAGACTTCAAGAAACAAAAAAAGCCAGATATTTTCAAACCTTCCAGATGGAAGATTTTGCTCTCTTACCCCAAGATCCTTTTACTCAAGAGGCAGTGTTGACATTGCTAATGAGGGATGACAAATGTCTTTTTAACTCTCTCTGTGGTCTTCTGTTCTGTTGTAAACAATGTACCTAATAACAGAGGAAATGGTCTTTTGATGCTGTTACTGGCTGGGGGGGATTTCAGATGACTGATGTAACATGTCAGTAACAGATACTTGTGCTTTAATATCTATAGATTTGTGGACTTTAAAATAAATATTTTGATTTTCCAAGCAGAGCAGGCCAGGGAGTGCCATCAAAACAAAACTATGTGTTCTGCTGGCCACGGGCTCATCCTGGGAGCTCATGACAAGGGTGTTTGCCCACAGTTCATATTCCTCTCCTGGTGCACCATAGGGCACATATTACTGTATCAGTTAGAAACTTGTTTACTGTGTGATAAACTCTTAAGCTACCAATTCCTCTGTTAACTCAGTGGTTTAAGGCTATGTTTCTTGGGGCTGAAAATGATAATAGCATGTGAGGGGCAACATTTTAAAGTCCTAACTTTGTTACAGCTTTCCTAACTTCCTTCTTATAGTGCAAGCATGTAAAAGGCATGCATTGGACTTGAAAGTCAATAGGATGCACATGTCCAATCTCTTGGGAACCTCATTCCTAAAATTATAGTCAGCAGTACAACAGTTAACTAAAGGGGTCTGATCCCTTCTGGAAGTCCCTTCCAACTTGAATTACCCCATGATCCTATGAAACTGGTGGTAGCTAGTATGAGCAGGAGACATGAGGTAATAAGGATGTGTGAATGAAATTTGTGTGAGAGTAGGTGGGCTGTGAACAGGGACTGGGGTGGGGAGGGAAGAAAAGATGAGAGCTTTTATGGGAAAAAAATAGATGAAGAAACAAGGGAGAGGTCACAGTAAACAGCAGTGGCAAAACTTACCTTGAGAAGTTAGTGAAGCTACGGGGGGTCCAAGTCAGGAATCCTGGTTATGCTAGAAATCAGGGTAATGTTCTGCAGGTGGAGCTGTGAAGAGATTAACCTCAGAAGGAAGTCTGTGAAATAGAACCAGATGATTTTAGGGCACAAGACAACAAGGAACTACTTCTCTCAGGCACTGAGATGGTTTTCTATTCAAACAGCTGAACTGCTGCTTTTTTAACCAGCGTTTCTTGAAAAAATTCCCCTTTGCCAGCTGTTTTGGGCAAATGCCTTTTCAGCCTCATCTTGCAAATGCATCTACACATGTCCCATCAGAGAGCACCAACAAAAGGTTTTGAGATCATTCTCATCCAAACAATGCAGACAAACTTTAGTTTAATGTAAAATTTGGGGTGGGAAACTGACCCCAGATGTGCTGAGCTACCTGTCTGTGTGTGCCTGGCCATGACACAGCTGCACCTTTGCTGGGCACGAGGAAGGAGCGGAACAGCAGAACAAGGATATGTGTGTTGGACATAGGCTGTCTAGCTGCTGGCACCACAGGGTCTTCATGCTTTGCTTCCTTTCAAGGTATATTGCTGTTATCTGTAAATAGATGTTCAGTTCTAAGAAATTTGTATATCTAAACAGTGACTGCTGAAGACAGGAAGAGTCATGTGAGTATGTCCAAGAGTTAGTGTAAAAAGCCTACGACACACTAAGAGAAAGTTATACCTCATACTCCCCAAAGCATTTACGAGCTGGCTCACAAATATTCATGGATTTTACTGTCTTCTCTGCAATAACACTAAGTCTACATTTGCTTCTGAAACATATTCTAGATGTGTAGAGTGAAGGTTAAATTTTAACAGAGATCTTTCATGATATAACTGTTCCCTTTCTCATTTACGTCCTGAATAAGGGTTGATAAATGTTCACATTTGCAGTAAAATTCAGAAGCTAAGAGGGTTTCATCTTGGCTTTGCAGTGACCATATGCGATCAAGGGACTATTAATATTGATCATCACAGTCTAATTCAAAGAGCAAAACTCAGGGAGTTAAAGCCTTGGGTAAGACTTGTAATTTACTGTTATGGGGAAAACTTTATGGCTAGCTTTTGGGTTAAAAATCCCTGAGAGTTTTCTGCAGGAAAGTTTTATTAAAGATGCATCGAGTTTAATGCAGCTACACAACACCCTCTGCTTACATATATAGATATGTACATATTTATGCATCTGGAAAATCAAATTTCCTTGCTTATGTTACATGAGATTTTAGACTACTTAAGAAGAATAATCTTGAAAATATCGTAATTCTTATTCTTCAGTTCTCTTATTTCTAGTATCTTTTAGCTCATTCATCTCAACCGAGTTCTTTTTCCCCCTGAAAAACCCCCGAAGCCCAGACCAAAGGACCATCCAGAACCCCTGGGATGACTTGCTCCTGCCATCATTTCTTAGGCTGACACAGGTCTGCTTTGTGGAGCAATGCATCTTCTCAGGGCACTAAACCAGACCTTCAGGGGTCCTTCGTGGTTTTTCTTTCCCAACCTTGTATTAGAATTCTTTTTCTTTATAGAACCACAGAAAATGGTGAGCTTGGAGATAGCAGTATTGCTGGATCAGTTTTCATCACGCAGAGCACTGCCAGCAGGTTACAGGTGGGAGCCAAGATCCAGAATCTTCAGTTTTATTCCCAGCTGTGCATTAACTTGCTCTCTTACCATAGGTGAGTGATTTTTATTAATTAACAATTGTATATATTTATTGCATCAGCAGAAAGAAGATCCCTACCTCACAGGGCATAATTTATGTTTGTAAAACACTTGAGGGTGCCTTGGTGAAGACAGTAATTGTTCCAGAGAGCAATCCTAATTCCTAATGGCCAGGCCCATGGCACTCCAGCTCTGACACTGCAGAGCAGGCATAAGGACAATGTTATCAATCTGAAGCATCGTACATTTCATTCCATTTTCTGTCTACCTTAGCTTTCAGTTTCCTCCTTCTCATGCTGATCGTGTTAAAGCACAAAATGTATTGATTTTAGAGCAAGTATAATTACCTAGAGAGGCTGTGGGTGCCCCATCCCTGGAGGCATTCAAGACCAGGTTGGATAGGCCCTGGGCAGCCTGAACTGCTGGGTGGCATCCTGCCCAGAGCAGGGGGTTGGGAGTGTGTGGGGTTAAAGCCCCTTCCAATACAAACCATTCTATGCTTTTATGATAATTGATTTTAGAGTAAATTACCTGAAGACTGCGGGAGAGATCCAGAGTCCAATCACTTGAGATTTTCCACATGCTTGGATGGATCTGGAGAAAACAGCGACAGCATTTGCAATATAGGAATAGCTAGAGAGTGCTCAGATCAGTACTCCAGCTATATCAATGCATAAAACCATGTTGAAAAGACAGGGGAGTGCAGATGGGGCTGATCTGATCAGCTTCTTGACTGTAGGCATGGTGAGATGGCTGTTAGACACAAGTCAGATCATTCGTAAATACCACAGCCACATTCACACAGCACAATTTGACTACTCCATTTTGAACAGTAGAGGTGAAAAAATTTGTGTTGCTAGTTCTGTAATGGATAATGGTGAAATGTTGTAAGTGAACTTTACAAAAACATTAGCCTAGTTTCCCACCACATAAAGTAGAGTTCCAGCCTAATAGTGTCTAAAACTTCACTATGCCTAATTCCTGGGTCTTAGATCCAAGGAAAACACCTCTAATGAGGTCAGAAATCAACCCATTAGCAAAAGTGAAATATGCAGGCTTGTAGGCTAACATTCCCTTGCTAAAAGAATTTCCTTCATTAAAAAGAAATCCTAATTAAAACAAACAAAAAGCAAACAAAAACAATTAATCAGAGAGAATTTCCACTGAGAATTTGAAGTATCTGGGTTTGTTATTAAGAACTGCATGTGTGATTTCTGTACTGCATACATAGCAGCTGTGCCAAGCACGTGGCCAGCCGTGCAGATGCAGTTTTGTTGTTTCATAGCTGGAACAGACTCATGGAACCATGCTGCCCACATGGTGCAGCTCATCCCAGCCTCAGATCCTTGGCAATGGAAAGGGGACGGGGTTTGCGAACTAATGGATGTCCCACCTGAGATCCTTTCCTTTGGCTTCCTACTTGTCAGCAGGGCAAAATGGTGCCTTCACTGAGGTTCTGGTGGAGTATAGCAGTCCTGGGGGAAAATCTGACAGCAGCCATAACTTGGAATGGCTCCTTCTGGCCATCATGTCTCTGAGGTACAGCTCTCTCCTCCCTCCAGGCTTTTATTTCCTGGTCCTAGTCAAACGTCATCATGACCCCAGTGTACTTCCTGTCCATCTGCCCTTGGGCTTTTGATGAAGAAGGGCTACAACCAGCATGCCTTCCCGCCAGATAGCTGAGACATGGCTGTAGGTCATCAGCGGTGGATGTTTTCTGATGGCTCTGCAATCACCAACCAGAGGTAAGTTTGTTAAGCAGAAGCTCGCCATGTCTGGCCTGGAATGCGCTGGGCTCTGCCAATCCCCAGAGAACATCAGCTGTGAGCACAAAAAGCCCATGGCCATGACAACCTCACACAGGGCAGCACTGCTGGCCGTGGGCTGGGAACTTCTGCAGGACTGCAATGAGAAGTTTTTTAAGAGTTTAGGATGAATAATTCAGCACTCCTTTAATTTGAGAGTTTTAATAACGGCAGTGTGTGTGTCCTGCCACATTACTTCAACCTTGCAATGAAGTACAAATAGATGTGATTCAGACTCTAAATATTTAAAGCAAAAATCTAATCTTAGCTACATTGTGTATGCTGTCATCTCTAAAAGCTGATAAAGAGAGACAATGACGGACAGCAGAGATTGAAATTAAATTCAAGCTCTGTATTAAAGAACTCGCACCGCTAATTCACATGAATGATTAACCACGGAGAGACTCGAGTCTGCACGCTACAGCACTGCCAGAGTGCTCTTTGTTGTCAGAGCCAGAGAACAGCCAAGGGAAGGAGGAGCCATGGACAGCCAGTCGGTGCCCTAAGGGCCCCATGTCTCACCCTGAATCATTGGCCAGGCGCTGATCCAGCAGGGAGTTAGAGGTGCTCTGGGGTGCTGCCCGCATGTGGCTCGCTCATGGGCTCTTCTAAGGCATCTGCTGTTGACCTCTATCAGAGTGAGCTCCAGACTTCAGGTAGCGCTTGAACCAGCTCCAAAGGTCTGTTCGTGCTTCAGATGTCAATAGCGTTGTATGTAACCAGGGGGATTTTATTAGCAAAACAAACACGGCTTAGTTTAGACAGATGGAAATATTTTGTGTTTCAGTAAGACCGTCTGCTCCAGCATAAAAATCCTCTTCTGTCGTTTCGCAGTGAGCTGAGCATGGGAGGGCTGGGTGCCCGCAGGGGCACTTCGAAAATGAAAAGCGTGTGGATAATCCAGGCAGTGATTGTTTCCTTCCTTGGGCTTTCGGTGGAATGCGGAGCTGTGTTCCAGCGAGAGCCACTGGAGCACAAGGTAAAGACCCTCTAGAAGCAGGATCACATGAAGGAGGATGAGGAAACCGGCCAGGCCCTCAACAATGAAAATCCGAGTAACGTCCTTGAGGCAGTTTTACTATTGTGAGCATTGCCATGGACCCAGATGCAACTGCAGGAAACACGGATTTTGGTTTATTTCTCATCCCATGGATTGGCGTCCAGGCTCTGCAACCAGCAAGTATGATCTCTTACTGAATAGGAGCAGAGCCGCAGGAGAGGAAAGATTAAGGGTATCAAAGGAATACATTTTTCATTTCACTCCTTTCTTATTACAGTAGATTAAAAGGAGAAAAAAAAAGAGTTTTGTTCGACATTCAATTTTGCAGAGAATTAAATAAGCCAAAAACATTGTTCAGAATTAGAGCACTGAATAAAGGATTTCAAAAACACAGTGTGTGGTTCGTGGTGGGATTTTTATTTCCTTTTAAGACAAGCCATATACAGCTGTACCAGAGCTATTGTCCTTTGTCCCGCCAAAGAAATAGTTTCTTTCTAAAGTGTTCAATCCACTGAGACACGTAGGTGCTTTGAAAACTCAAAAAAGAAGAAGGAAACCACTCAGACTCTCTTCTGGTTCAAATGACAATTATCTGAAAGGCAGCAAAGAATCAGGAATATGTGGATAAATTAAGCAGCTTTTGATTGCCTGACTGTGAACCGTAGTGGGATTTTTGTCTTCTTTGGGAATGATACCCTGCAGCAAGCAGTGTGCGCAGACAAGATGGAAGTTGGACCCAAAGGAGTGGTGCAAGGGCACTGATCGCTCGTAGCCCACATGGCCATTACAAGCCTGCACAGGAGAAGCCACTTTCATTTCTCGTAGATGGAGAGATATTCCTTGCCATTGAACCTCAAGGGGCCACAATTTGAAGAAACAAAAAAAAAAAATAAAAATGTTCTGATTCCTGTGGGTCAGGAGAGTCTCTCTTCTTTCTGCTCTGCAGGGACTGTCAAACAAACAGCAAGACTTCCATCACCATTTTCAAGCTGCACCAAGACCAATGCTAGCGAAAGCAGAAGGCCAAAAGGTGGAACCTCCTTTACAAGTGTACCTTTCAGATTCCTCATTATGAATGGCAGGAGAGTTCTCAAAATAAAAAAGACAAAAACACAACCTGGGCAAGTACAGAGGGGACAGAAGTTCTGACCATTTCAGCTTCTGTGTGCTGTTGTCTTTCATTCCCCAGAGAATTCCATGCTCCAGACAGGGCTGAAGAGCAGAGGGGCTTGTGCTGTGGGGAGTCTGGAAAGCTTCAGGATCTGAGCATGACTGCTCTGAGCTGGGAGTGAGGATGAAAGCAAGTCACAAGGACCTCGGTGCTGACATCTCCAGTGCAACAACTCCACTGACTCAAATTGCCAAACTGCAGCCCAACTGAGTGTTAACCAGAATACCAGAGCACTCTGGCCAGTGGTTGGTAGAATAATGGCAGCAGACATCTTCCTTTTGACGTCTGCAAAGTTGGCTGCCTCATGGCTCTGGCAGATTGTCCACAGATAGAGGAAGAGACAAAGAGCCAACCTAAAAAACCCAAATCTATAACTTTTTTTTTTCTAAGAGAATACGATAGACTTGGAAAAAATCTGAAGACAGGGCTATCTTTCCTCACAGTGACGTTTTTCAGAAAGGAAGTTCTCGTTACAACATGAGCCTAGGTATACATGGGAAACCTGGCTTGAGCCTTAAAGCTGTGCAGTAAATGGAGGTGCTGCGGCTGCAGGAAGTGTGTGAAAGGAAGATTTCTGGATCACTTTCAGAGATTTTAGGCCAAGTGAGCCCATAGTGCCAAGACATAATATGACTGAAAATGGTTTTGTTAATAACACAGCTTGAGCAGCTGGAACAGCAAAGGGCCGACCACAAAAATCTCATCAGTGCCGGTGAGTCCAGGGCAGCTGAAATTCAAGCTCGGAGCCATTCCAGATCGTTACACAGCTGGCTAAAAAATAATCTCCCATGTAACAAGAGTTTGGGAATTTGGGAATGGATGAACTTCAGTTTGAGTTCCCGAATTCTCCGTACAATTTTTTTTATTGTTTATAGCGATGGTTCCAGCAATCTTCAGGCTGCCAGAGTATCTGGTTTTAGAGAGTGCAAGTGGACACAGCTCAGCCTGAGCAGGCTGACCACGCACCCAGCACAGCCGTCTGCAGGATGGGAGGCTCACATCTGGCAATGTGACAGAGCAATGACAAAAACCATCCCTTGAAGCGTAGGGCCTTAAGTACACAAGCTGGCCGAGGGGTCCTCTGCCCATAACCACATGTTCATAAATATAAGAAGACGCAGCATTGGAAGAAGATCTAGGAATGTGTCAGAGGGAAACCTGGCACCCAGGCGTAGCAAGTAAACTGACCAAGTTGCTCAGCGGAAGCATGGACCTTGTTCCATCAGCTGAGATCTCTATTTGCTCGTTTGCAGGCACAAGCAAGCAGCACAGCCCCGTGGCTTTGGAGATGCCGAACTCAGCAGTGGGTCTCAGAGCTGGGGGAGGCGTTGGCAGTCCCTGCCCTGCACCAGGGTGGGTGGGTGTCCCAGCAGAACAGCTCTGTCCCCAGCTGCCACTGTGGCTCCTATTGTGCAGAGAAAAGGTTCCTGGGCCCAAAAAAGAGCTCCTCAGAGGGGCTGCAGAGGGGCTGAAAAGGAAGGAGACCCCCAGTGGGCTTTTTTCTTTTATCTTGCAGATGAGCCAGATGGCAGGAGTAGCAGAAACCAGAGGAGGAGCATGAAATGTTTAAGAATCAGATTGCTAAAATGCAGGGAAAACTGAAGCCAAAAACTAGGCCTGGGCAAAACAGGGCACCAGAGTGGAAAAACAAGCACAGGAGAAATGTAGCCAAAAGGCAAAAGAATAAAATATAACAGCTAGGATCCATTCAAATTCCGACTCTGTGCTATCAGGAGAGGAGACAGAGAAACCAAAGTCCCCTTTGTAGCTGCAGCTGCTCACAGTTATTGGCCCCACGCTGCCTGTGCTGTGGTGCCCAATGCCTGCAAATTTCTCTCATGATGTGAAAAAAGGGCAAAAGGACAGAGTGACCGGTGGGTCCACCTCACATCTTGCACACAGCAGCAGCAGCAGGCAAACACTTGGCTCATCTCACAAGTGGGAAGGATTGGCAGCATTGCCACTGCCCAGGGCAGCTCCTGCCCACCCACAGCCCGTGATGGTGGCAGCACATAGCATTCCCCCTGCAAGCCCTCCTTCCTTCCAGGGCTTCCTGCTCCCTCTGGAAGGATGCCACTGAGCTGCGTTTCAGGTGACTTTCAGATAGGGTTGCTGTCAGGCAGGAAGACGCCTTGCTATGGGATGCTGGAACACATCCTCTCTTCTCAAGAGGACTCTCATTTTTCAGAGCAAATGCCCATATGAGGGGCGTGACGTCAGCCCCACCATCTGTGGGACACGCCGTGCTCATCCATTACCAACCGCAGACTGACGGGCGCTGCTGCTCCATCAGCCCCAGAGGAAGCATCGCAAACCCAGCAGCCACCCCCGTTTCAGTAATGATCCCGTGACACTTTGTGGAAAAAAAACCAACATTGTATTTGATTTACAATTAACAGGATTTACAAATAATGACAAAGAAATGGATTAGCCATGAAATTAAGATGCTTTTGTTGATGAAGAAGTAGCTGGCAAAGCAGCTTTATGTAGCAGTCATGTACCTCAGTCCTACACGGTGTACAATAACTTACAGCCCAGGCAAGGTCAGGAACAGTAATACGCAAATGCAACGAGTCGAGTACAAAAACAAAACAAAAGCCCTCTCAGCCTGCTGGCCTGGCATTGGTGAGGCTTCCCATTTCTGTAGCTGGTGGGAAGATCCACTGACAAACACCAGGAAGCTTTCCAAAAAGAAACAAACAAATCAGCCAACGGTAGAACCGACCTTACGGCCACGCGGCAGCCTGGGTCAGCGGCCGAGGCTGGGGGTGGGCGCTGGGCAGGGCAGGGAGTGAACTCACACTGATGGCAGCGCTTCCCTAAGATGCTACTTCACTGCCAACACTGGCGAGACAAAAGGGAACGAGGATCTCTGATGTGCAATACAGCAATTGAAGAAGGCGTACCGAGCTTTTGGATTTGTACGTAGCTTACATACGTTGTAAGCGCACACTTCCCACTGGTGACTTTAACTGTCTTTGCTATGGGTTGATGGTGTTGTTTGATCAGAGGCAGAATTCCAAGGCTCAAAACAGTGGTTTTCAACACGTGGGCATACAGGTTTTCCAATATCGTACTAGTATTTTACATCACAAATACAATAAAAAGAAGTGATGGTAATTCTAGGACAGTTCCAAATAAAAAAATCATCAGAACCATTCTAAAATAAGATATTATACATAATCAGATCATGTTAAACAACACACTCTCGGCAAGCAGCTAATTACAAGCATTCTGCTGGTCATGGTTTTCACACAAAAGTCATTCAATAGCACATAAATATTTCTTTTTCTGATCTGCTTCTTTTTACAAAACCATTCATCAGATTCACAGAATTAGTACAAGTAAGGCACATTAGCATATATCATTAAACTCACATTGATAACAAAGGGTTGTGAAGATTTAAGGACTAATTCTCCTTTGTGGTGACTTCTGAACCAAAAGAGACTCTCTATCAGAAGAACCCTCCTCACAGCCACGGCATCACTGTCACTTCCATTGCAGCCAACCGTGCTGGGCGCAGTACTGTGCTTTACTGTGGGCATAAATAATTAACCTAAGAACTGTGTGTGGCAGCAAAACCCATTGGCAGATCTCACAGAGAAAGTGGTCACGTTGTTTACTACGTTCTGAGCACAGACGAAGTTTTGGAGCTACGTGGGAGTCAATTTCCAGTTATCAAAATAAAAGGGGATATTGCATGGTTCTCTGAATATGCGGTTATTTTCCTAGTACAAATATTGCTTAAAATATAAAGGACGCTATAATATTGAGTTACTTGCATAATGAATTCTAAATGCTGATGTCTTAGATTGTATGCAATTAACTGAACTACAGACTCGCCTTCCTCCACCCCCCACCCTGCCCCCAGCCAAAGGACTCTCCTTCCCACAGAAGATTCATTTACACACAACACAGCTTTTAATTAGAAGCATAATTTACAGTAAAAATTTTTTACATTACACCTCTGCTATCAAAAAAACATGAAATCTTTCATTTAAAGTTGTAATTACACATTAAAAAATAGAACACTATTTCCTTAACAGGAAGAATGAATTTGAACATCTTCAGATCAGATTTCTTTATTGCGGCTTTCGAGTCAAAGGTCAGTCACTTTATTCTCTAACGCAGCTGCTATTTGCTGTAAACGGAAGGCGAGCTGCATTTTTTGTGCAGCTGGATCCTCTTCAAGTGCATTTATAATCTGGAAGAAATAAACACAGAATGTTTAGAATCCTTTAGCTTAAAATATACGACGCCATTCCCAGACCGAGTGTTTGACACTGCTTTGGTTTCCAAGCCTTTTGCATTCACCTGGTGCTGGAGATAAGGTCCTTCTATGGGTCCCACATTCTGTTTTACACATGAAGACAGTAAAAGTGACAGCCTCCGTTATTTTATCTAAGTTACCACAATGTTTTGCATTACGCTGGGATCCAAGAAAATTAATAGATAGCACTTTTGAAATATTGCACTGCAAGGTGGAGCAGACAGCAGGAGAAACATCAGAAACACCGCCTTTACAGCCAGTTAAGAGTTTTACTTGCAGAGCACCCTCGAGGGTCATTTACCAGCAGTAATTAAAGCTCTCTCCCATCAGCTTTGGCTATGGACAGCTCCTGGGTGCCACAAGTGGTGGCACTAAGCACTGGCAGTCTGTGAGCAGTGAGCTGAAGGACACGGGTCATCACAGTGCCGTCGAGCTGCCAGCCCCCCCTTTGCTTCCCCAGGTAGAGCTGTGCACCACACGGCTCAGGAAGCACAGAGCCCATAGAGCCCATCGGAGCAGTGGCCCTCACACAGCTCCACCGTATGGAGTGTGTGCAGGAAGGGTATGTGCAGGAAGGGTATGTGCAGGAAGGGTATG